>NC_142684.1:130594848-130897878 GCF_056320005.1 Nelumbo lutea
TGTCACGTTTTGAAAGTTCAGGTACTGAATTGTCGTATTTTAAAGTTCAGGGACCAAAATGGAACTAGACCCAAAGTACATGGTACTAATTGTGAATTTTCCCTATTAAATAATTATCATATTAAATAAAAAGCAAGTGTGATATATCATAATTGTTTTCACACTGAAATACAAAAAAATTATAGAAAAATTGAACACATCTATAATTCTATATTTACACTACTATTAAAAATATGAATAAAATTGTAGAACTTTCTTTTGACTAAAATACTTATTTTTTAATTTAATCATTATTTAATTGTGAGATTTAAATTATAAATTGAATTTCTATTTTTCAGTTTTCACCTCATTCATTTCCATCTGTTTAAATCTTACATTTCTTTGATAAATGAACCAAAAAAAAAAAAAGATAAACCAAAAAGACAAAACATTACAAAAAGAAGAATCTAGCCAAGAAAATAGGCTTGTTAGTGATATTTCAAACTTCACAACTTGATTTGATTATCACATATTTGGTTGAGGTCTTTACGTAATCAGATTTGGATTTTTCAATTTGCATCTGGTTAATAATAAAAAACAAAAAACTATAAAAATAAAAAATAAAAAATACATACTTATAGAAATTTTTGGATACATTATTACTATAATTATCATCACCTAGAATTTTCACATGCATGCTTTCTAGTAAAATATAAGTAAGAGTTATGACCTCCACTTTTAAAAATATTGCTTACTTTAAATGATGCTAGATCCATATATACTAAAGCAAACAACCTCTATAATTTAATTTTCTAATACAAATAAAAGATCCATCATAAAGATTTTCACTTCATTAATTGACTCATGGGTCACATTCTTTTAGGCAAAGTGGGCCATTAATTACAAATTAACTCGGAATTAATCTCGTAAGGGTCCATTTGATTCATAGTTGGAATTGGAATCAAAATCCATGAATGGTCTAATCCTTTCACCTATTTGGTTCAAACAAGAATCAGAATGGATTGGAATTAGTTAGAATGGATTCCCATTTCCAAGGGAGGGGGAGAGAATAACCATTCTCTCAAATGGGGAATGCCATTCCTCTATGAATGGGAATGGGATTCCAATTCTTCCTAATCAAACAACTGGAACCTGAATAGACCAAATGGACCCTGAATTTAGTTTTTCTTAGAAAGTTCAATATTCGATGTTTTCTTTTCTTTTTTGTTTTTTTGAAAAGTTCAATATTCAATAAATTTGAAATGGCCATTAAATAGTCATCCATTAATTCATGGGGGTCTCTTGGAAAGTTCAATATTCAATAAAGTATCAAGTTCACTTGACATGGTTTCGCCTCAAAATCAAAATTATCCTGATTTGTCGAATTTGATGATTCATTGGTTGAGTACTTGAAACTCCAATATTGTGTTTGTACAGCAACATATAAAGTGGAAAATTGATGGAAGGGAAACAACTCTTGGATCAAGAACGTTTGGCATTAATCTCTTAATTAACAAAACATCTATCTTTCGAATCGAGTCATGTATTCTCCCTCCTTGAATTCAATATGTAGTTCCCTGATGGCACCAAAGTTGGAAAAAATATTATTTTTGTTATGTAACCTTAATGTTCTATAAATCTAGCCATTATTCGAATTAATTAGAGATATCATCTAAAATTTTAAAGTAAATTTACTTGAATTATTCATTATAAAGGTTAAGAAAACAACTAATTCAAGAAATCATGGGTACCTAATGGCCAACATTGTTCCTAAAGGCAAATAGCCTGTGAACATTTCAAAGCTAACTCAAAAGTGAAGTTGTTCTTATATTTGGTACTAGGTCAAATCCTTTTAAGTTAAGTTAACTCTTGATGTTATAATTAAATAATAAAAAATAGAAAAAAGATAAAAACACAAAAAAGTTACAAAATGAATAAATTTTGTAAAATCATTTTGGGTACATCTCTAATATTAAATATTCATCATATTAAACAAAAATAGGTGTAATAAATGCGAATTATTTTTATACACAAAAAATATAAAAATATTGTTAGAAATTTGAAAACATAGCATTACTATCATCATCATCTAAAATTGTCACATGTAAAGGACATGCACACTTACTAGTTAAGCAAAATGTATTGTTAACAAGCAATTATAGACTTCTAGTTCTTAGTATACATGTTTAGGCTAATCTTCTAAACTATCAGCTCCGACTATTCTAGGAAGGGAAAACCATACTTCACACAGAGCAGATATACTAATTAATTAGTAGGGGTGCAAATGGATCCAATTCTAATTGAATTAGGCAATTCTAATTGGGTAAATTACAAGGACCCCCTGTATTATAGGGTCAGTGAAAAAGACCCCCTTGAACTTTGGTCATTAGACAAAGACCCGTCCGTTGGCATTCCATCAATTAACTTCGAAAAAGATTCGTATTTAACTATTTAAAGTTTTTTAAATGTTCAAACTACCATTTTCTAATTTATTTTATTAGACTTTTTTTACTCAACCAATAGGGCTGGTAGGTACTTTTGGTGAGTAAGCAAATAGGCACCAGTATAGGTGGAGGTGGTGTTTGTCCAGTGAAAGAGGGCAGCAGCAGGCCATTGATCTCTCCATTAGTAGTTGGCTGACACTCTGATCCTCTTTGTGTGGGGGTGATTAGAAGAAATTAAAATAAAATAAGAATTGGGGTGACGTTCCTGTAGTAGGAATCGGGGCCATAGTTGGACGAGACTTGAGTCGTACGTCTCACAGGTCCCTTTCCCTATAACCCAATCTAGCACCAATGGGCACTCCGCGTATATATCGCACTTTGCTCTAAAATTCCCTTTCTAGTTTTTTAAATTTTGATTTTTTTATTTTTTAATTCAACGTAATTAACTCACGTTCATCCATTGACATTGCAGAGGTGTCGTTCAATCAATCACGACTCTACGACGATTACAAGTAGTCGTGATATAGGGATAAACCACGACTACTCTTTTCCTATCTGTTTTTTCAAAACTTTCCAATTTCAACTCAATCACAGTAGCATCATTTTACCCTCTGTATTTTCCAATATAACGTCAATCAGTTAAAACGTTTTTCCCTTCAATTCAAGTTTAACATTAAAAAATAGGAGCAGAACAACGACTAACAGTCATGGACATTTAGAGCTTGACTTATAGCTTCATTGTGGAGATTCAGGGTCTGATTTGAAGCTTAACTCACAACTTGATCATGGAGATTCAAAAAACAGGGACGGAGCACCGGTTTCTTCCAGGCATCCCTTCATCCCCATTACAAAATCCAAGGTATGTTTTTCGATTACCCCAAACCATTAAAGACAGGGGATCATTTTTACCGAAGACCATTAATGACCACTGACCATGAAAGTCTAAATGGATCGATTTTGCTAAAACTATTGGTTGCCGGCGTTGTTCCGACGACTGACATCCGCTCTTTTCCACCGTAAAAACCCATTAATTGTAAAATGGCCCCTGTTCCCTGTTTTGCATTGTGGCCACTAAGTAGGAGTTTGGCATCATGCTGCGTTTCAGGGCCGATTCATTTCTGCTGATGTGTCACGTGCACCACATCAGCAAAAAAATGGAATTGGCAAAAAAATCGTATTTAGCAATGGTGTTTCTCAAAAATAAAAAAATAAAAACGTTTATGTAATAATTACCCTTAGAATTCGAGAAATGAGGGATTTCTTGAAAAATCACTAGGGTGGTCCTGAATCGCCCTGGTTACGTGGCACATTGAAATTCAAAAAAATTGATTATATACACACAGATCCATATGATGCATGGGAAAATTTGAAAGATTTAATAATTTTATTTTTCATTTAATGTTGATTTATAAAAAATAATTATTGTTAATTGAATATGCTAATAAATTTAGTTTTATTAATAATATGTAGTAATTTTAATAATTTTTATTCTTTTTAAATGAAATTTTGATTAATTTTAAATAAATAAAAATAATTATAAAAGTTAACATTTTTATTAATTCCACTAATAATTAACAATTATATAGGAATGACAACAGGGTGGGTTCAAGGCAGGACACCCTATCCCTTTTCTCGCCCCATAGTCAACACACTCTACCCCATCCTCGCTCCGTCCCCAGTGTCACACGTTCAAGGCAAGGTAACCACTCCTCAATGTCGAGCGAGTTTAGGGGCAAAGCACCCCACTCCTTATCAATGATGGACAATCATCGAATTTCCCTACCCTATCCCCAGTATTGGGTGGATTCAAGTAGAGGTGTAAATTGGGTCATGTTGGGTCGCACGACACGATCCACATGTGGCCCGCACAAAGTGCAAGTTGTGCCATATTGGCCCACGAGGCATCCCGATCCGTGCCTCCCTCCTCTAGGATAATTTGGGGGGTCGGTTCGACAGGGCCCATGGCTCAAACATGCACGGGCCCGTGTCGTGCTAAGGGTCAAGCTGGTTCATGGGCCAGGCCTTGGGCCAAACCATGCCGCACACCAAGCCAAGCTCAAGGCAAGGTACCCACTCTCCATCCAAGGTTTTTAAAATTGGACCGCATAGGGAACTGCTTTGGGGTCGAACGGTTTGATTGTTCGGTCCGAATGGATGACCCGCTCTAACAAAAAAAAAATTAGAAAAACAAAAAAAGGCAAAAAACTGTTGTTCAAGTTGACGGTTCGGCCACCTAGGTCAGCGATTCGCTAACCAAATAAACGATTTTTAGACAAAAAGCGGTTTTGATGTGAAATGGTGTCTGGTTCCCAATTTTTCTAGTCTAGCCATCTGGTTTGATCCAGTTTTGAAAACATTGTCCCCATCAACCCCCAATATTCAATTTGATGATAGAAATGATCAAAAGGATATTGAGTATCAACCATATGGTAAATTTCTAAAAGTACACTAAATTGTCTTTATACTAATTTATCATATAATTTCTAATATAAACTAACCAATAATTTTCTTTTTCTAATATTATACTAATTTATCTTAATAATTTGTGTAATTATTTGTTCAAATTATAATTTTCCATTTCCCATAGTCATTTATCTTTAATAATTTTCAATAATTTGCAATGAAAATTACATAATTTTTGTAATGGTTTTCCAAAATCTATCAAATGTAATAAATTTTCCTAAAATTTCTGAAATATTCTACTAATATTGTTATTTAGTTATTGAAATAACATTGTTATTTAAATTCTTAAAATATTAATTATTTATTAAATCTAATAATCCATAAAATTATAACTGTACTATTATTACATAATTCGTTATTAATTTTGCAAAATATTAAATTATTATTAATATGAATATTATGAATTCTATTATAATTATTTTTCTACTTTTAAGATTTGTTTTAAATTTATTACATAATTTTGTTATTTTAACTATTTAAAATTTTGTCATGTTAAATATTTTGTTATTTAAATATTTAAATAATATGTAAAATATTTAAAAATTTTCATTATTTGAATTTTATTTATGAGATAAATTACAAAGACCCCCCTATACTATGGGGTCTATGACAATGACGCCCCTGTATTTTGTTTTGTGACAAAATATTTAAAAATTTTGTCTGTATTTTGTCATGTTAAATAAAATACTGTTCATCTCCTCAGGATACATAGCGGCGGTATTTCTTCACATCTCTCTCCCTCTCTCTTCGGATCTCTCTTCTTTCCCTTCCCCTTTCTTTAGATTATCCTTGGTCTTCTCTCTTCCATCGCCTGAGCTAAGCTGAGAAAAGTTAGAAAAGGAAGACAAGAAAAGGATTTGCAACTTAAACTTCTCAATCGTTAGCAACTCGACATTCACTAACTGGTCAACTTCTCTCCACCCTAGCCGTAATCCCTTCCACCACCGAGTTCCACCCGTAGTGAGTCAGGAACCCGCCCACGGCTCCATGGTTCGGTATTGGGACTTGTGGGGCCCATCCCCTTATGATCAAACCTCTCCCCGCCACCCGATCTTTGATCTCCTTAACGATAACCTCGTGATTGTCCGCTTCCCGTCCCGACATCGTCATCTTTAACAGTACAAATAAATCTGACTCCACTTCATTCCAGCCCGACACCCAAGGCCTCAGCTGTCGTTTCGACAGCATTACCTGACTACCAAAACAAACGTAAAGCACAGACTCGTCCGGGCAACGATCGAGCTACTTCAGCACATCAGCAGGTGACACCGAACTGGGCTCACCTCCTTCATCAGATCTAGCACCAGCAGCAACCGCCTCCATCATAGTCCGAGGGCCCACACCACTCTTTACTTCATCTTCTTCTCGTTGTCGATTCCAAATCCGCTCGATGGCGGGTTCTGCGACCTCTGAATTGAAGAAAATTCAGATTCAGGGAGACGATATTACATTTGATGCTTATGTAGTGGGCAAAGAAGGTGCTCCTGTCATAGTGGTGTTGCAAGAGTGGTGGGGGTTGATTATGAGGTCAAGAACCATGCTTTGAAAATTTGCAGATGAATCCTGGTTTTAAAGCACTCATCCCAGATTTGTATCATGGAAAGGTTGGTTTAGATGTTGAAGAAGCACAACATTTAATGGATGTTCTTGATTGACAAGGTGTTGTTAAGGATATTCGTGCTTCAGTTAATTGGCTCAAGGCAATGGTTCACAGAAGGTAGGTGTGACAGGATTTTGCATGGGCGGTGTTCTCTCAATTGCAAGTTCAGTTTTGATTCCTGAAGTTGATGTTGTCGTTGCTTTCTACGGAGTTCCTTTCTAAGGGGAAGGGGAAGAAGAGAGATCGCGGGAGAGAGAGAGGGAGAGAGAGAAAACGTAAAGGAATACCGCCCTCCTGTTCCTGTATCGTGAGATCATGGAAGATGAATAGTGTTTTTCTTAAAGGGTAGTATAGGAATTAAAAAATATTGTTACGCGGATTTCAATGAAAAGCTAACCGAAGGGGTCTTTGTCCACGTTATAGTACAAGGGGGTCTTTGTTGCAAAACAAAGTACAGGGGTCTTTGTCCCAAAACAAAGTACAGGGGGTCTTTGTCACAGACCCCATAGTACAATGGGGTCTTTGTAATTCACCCTTTTTCTTAAGTCGAACCCGATATGGAATCATTTTGACCATTGGTTTTTGGGTCAAATAAATTGATCATCTGATTCGAACAAATGGTTTGTTCTGATTTAAACAAAATCAAAAATCAAAAATCAAAAATCAAAATCAAAAGCAACCAAAAACTATTGTCCAGATTGATGGTTCAATCGCCCGGGTTAGCGGGTCATTGATCAAGTTAACAGTTTTCATCCTAAAAATGGCTTTAGGGTGAAATAGAACCAGTTGCCTGACTGGTTTTTGGGTCAACCGGTCCAATCATCTGATCCGGTTCGGTTTTCTAAACCATTGTTGAGTGTGAAAAATTCCTTCCTTCTCCATGATTAAGAAAGGCTAGAAGTTCTTTTGTAGATTTTTTATGCCTACACTCTACGGTGACAAGCTTTTCTAACAATTGAAATGCTGAAGATAGAAGACGCAACTTCAGTGCAAGAAACATCAAGTATTGATTATTATTATTATCTACCTATGAGATTCAAAGAAAAAGATGCCCAAGTAAATCCCCATACTAGACCAGTCTTCAGCAAGAGAATGTTCTCCACATTGTGGGATTCAAAAGTATAGGGGCATGCAGATAACATCATCACAAACAACTAAAACCTAGTTGTTACTTGCTCAACAAAATCATATGTTGACAATCGATATTTTTAATTAGGAGTGTCAACGGACATTTTGGATTGGAACCCATTCATATCAAAATCAACTTGGACAGATTGAACAGGCCAATAAGACATTGAATTGGATCAGTCCAGACTTAATGGTCCAAAGTATTTATTGGATTGGATTGGACCTGATTCATCTGTAATGAATTTATATTGGATTGGGCTGAATCAAGCCAATATCTGATCCATTGTCAGAAAATAAGAATAAAGGTGTCAATGGACCAGGTTTGGGTTAGAATTAATCTAAATTGAAACAAATTTGGATAGATTGGACGGTCCAGACATTGACTTGGACCAATCCAAAAATATTCCAAAATATTCATTGGATTGGATTGGACCTGATCTATTTGTAATGAACTCACATTAGACTAGATTGGATTGGACCAAATCCAGTCCAATTGACACCCCTACTTTAATCACAAGAAACCCTAGTTAGAAATGCCACTGAAGAGAGAGAGAGAGGGAGAGAGAGCTGCTAGAGAGAGAAAACTGTCCGAAAGAAAGAACTACCGGAGGGAGAGGGAAAGAGAGCTAGAGAGATTATTAATTGGTTAATAATTTTACAATTCAAAAGATTCACCATAAATAAATCAATTTCAGAAAAGAGATCGGAAGGGTTTGGTGTAGTAATTCATATGATGAAGAAAAAATTTGGAAAATAAACATTTTTGTTAAGAGTGATTGTATTGATATTTTGGACATTTTAATGCCTATTATTAGAAAGTTTTACCAAAGGGGATCTACTTGAGGTTTCAACAATTTACCCTAAAAAAAATATGGGTGTAAAAAGCTATGGACATGTCAAAAGTCAAAATTTTGAACCATATATATTGGGTTGAGCAAGTTTTCAGGCACAAATAAAGCACTTATTTGTACTTGAAGACGAAAACGTGTGATAATCTAAATAATGTCCACCTACCAACATGGCACATATCTTCTAAGGGCTTCATGACAAAGGCTATAAATACCCTCACCATTGCTAGGTTTCTTCGTCATTCATCACGAATCCGTTTTTCCTAATACCTGTGTTGTGAATTTCCAAGAGAGGCCAAAGGAAGAAAAGATGGCTGATAATTCTGAGAAAGCAAACTTCCATGCTGGCGAAGCCAAGGGCCAAGCTCAGGTGAGCAATATCCTCCTCTGTATAGGATCATTATATACTCTAGTTAATTCATGCATATCAATATATGCATGCATGGGGAGCATAATGTGGCCATGGGTTTTGATTCTTGATTAGATTTAAGTTTGATGCAATGGCTGAATGTGTGATGATGATAGATTACATGGGTACTGATGACAGTTTTCTCCTTGTAGGCTAAGGCAGATCAAATGATGGACAAGGCAAGCAATGCCTATGAATCAGCCAAGGATTCATGCCAAGAGGTTCATTTAATTTCCCAAGCAAAAGAAATTCTTGTTCTAGCAATGCTAATAATGAAAACAATCTTTTTTTCCAATATAAATTTTAATTGGTTTTTTATTTTGTAGGCTGGTCAGCAAATGCAAGCCAAGGCACAAGGGGCCACTGATGCTATTAAGGATGCCACGGGGATGAACAAGTGAAAAGTTCTTGGTTATTCATGAAAGCTATTTTGGCTTTTGAGGACTTGTATTTATATTACATTATATAATAAAGTGTAGTAATCTACGCCAACTTATTTTCTCTTTCTCTCAATGCATCGCACTCGCATAGCCCTCCCCCATAGCCGACTAGAGGGCCACACTCCCCTTCATTGTGGTTGCCTCTTCTTTTCAGATGAAAGTATCCAAAATGTATAAGATACTTTGTTATTACTAACTAATAACAAACTGTGTAAGAGGATAAGTCCAAACATCACTAATTAATCTCCTGTTGAAACTGTGTTCAGAGTTTCCTTGGTGAAACCATCTCATATCACTGCTTGCCAAGAGTCTTTTGCAACGCTTCACTCAAGCTTTGATATCCTTTCATTCATTATATAGGTAAAGTCCCACCAACAACACGACACACTCAAGTTTTGAATTGAACGAGTTTTCAGTCACAAACAAAGCTTCTGTGTGTATTTCAAGTCGTAAATGTCTAACAACCTAATTAATTAATGTCGCAATAACATGGCATATGTCTCTCAAGGGCTTCATCATAAAGACTAAATTCCCTTGCCATTATTTCGTTTTTTCATCATTCATCACAAGCCTGTCTTGAGTAATATCTGTGTTGTAAGTTCTCTATAGAGAGGCAAAAAGGGAAAAAATATGGTTGTAGACAACTCTCAGAAAGTGAGCTTCCATGCTGGTGAATCTAAGGGCCAAGCTCAGGTGAGCAATATCCTCCTATATATAGGTTCATTATATACTCCAATTCATCATGTGTATAGATATATGCATGCATGCATGGGACATAGTTTGGCCATGGGTTTCCATTCTTGATCAAATTTAAGTTTTCTCCTTGTAGACCAAAGCAGATCAGATGACGGACAAGGCAAGAAATGCCTATGAATCAACCAAGGAGTCATGCCAAGAAGTTCATTTCATGCCAAGAAGTTCTATTGGTCAACAAATGCAGGCTAAGGCACAAGGGGCCGCTGATGCTGTCAAGGATGCCATCGGGATGAACAAGTGGAAAGTTTTTGCTTCATAGATGTTTTTTTTTTGGCTTTTGATTTCTTGTATTTTTATTACATTATATAATAAAATGCAGTTATCCACGTAACCTTACTCTTCTCTCTCTCTCTCTCTCTCTCTCTCTCTCTCTCTCTCTCTATATATATATATATATATATATATATATATATATATCTATTTCTCTCTCCCCAAGGACCAAAAATAGAAACCCAGCCTATGTAAAATTTCAGATTGGATCCGTTTGGGCTTGGGCTAGGCCGACCCAAATTGCACCCTAATCCAATAGGGGAGGTATCAGTCCAATTTGAAAAGAGAAAAGATATTTCAATTTTTAGGAGAAACATCAACGGAGGTTTACGTCTTGTACCCTTCTCTATTCTTGAATTGAATATTTGGTTTCCTGATTGGCACCAAAGTTGGAAAGGTCATATTTGTGTATTTAATGGCTACTTTAGTGGTCATATTTGTGTATTTAATTCATCTCTAAATGTAAGTGTTGAAAATGTAAATTCAATTATTATTCTCCACCTCATTTAATCCCCTCTTATTAAGTCTTATACTTATGGTATTAAATCTTATTTTCTCTTATTAAATCCTATATTTTAAATTATTTTTCACTAATAAATGCTACTAATTAGATCTATGTTAATACTTTTAGCAATATAAACCCATATATTTTAAAACTGACTCAAAAACAAAACCATTCTTTATCCAATTGGTGGCTAAGCAATTCAACCATCCAAATCAATTTGATCAACCTATGAAGTCATAGTTAGGTAATAAAAATTTTAAAATAGAAATTTACAAAAGAAGATAGAAAGAATAGGCACATTTACTATATTTTTATTGATTAAATTAAAAAAAAAAATTAGTGTAATAAACAAGAATTATTTTTATTGATAATGAAAATGAAATACATAATTTATAAATGACCAAAAATAAAATGTAAAAATTATAATAAATAGTTCAACTTTCAGGTTAAATGTGCTAACCTTTAATGTCATAAATAAATAATAAAAACTAATAAACTATAAAAATACAAAAATGTAAAAAATGCATAAATTTTGCAAAAAAAAAAGCATTTAGGTACATGTATAATATCATGTACTTATCATATTAAACAAAAATTAAGTATTATATATCAGAATTATTTTTTCACACAAAAAATACAAAAAAAATTGAAAACATCTATAATTAGTATTGACACTACTATTAAAAATATGAATAAGACTGTAGAACTTTATTTTAACTAAAATCAAGGTTTTAAAAACCAACCTGAATATAGAACAGCTTTGGCTTCTGGATTTTGGATCAACGGCTCAACTGTCCAATTTGAGAAAGTCAATTCGGTAAGATATAAAATATAATGTAACTTTTTGTTTTGACTGCTAGATTATTATGATTAGGTTGAAGTCTACTGCATATATACATTATTATGAGAGGAAGTATGGGATTTTGAGAGGGAGACGGTTGGTTAAAGCTGAGAAGTGAGAAAAAAGAAAGAGGAAGAAGAAGAAGTAGTAGAAGAGAAGGAAGTGTTGCTGAAGGTGGTTGTCACCATGTTCACCGGTTGTTGCAAAACCGTTTTGCCCTAAGGAAAAAAACCATTGGCAACGGTTATCTCCATGTTTATCATCACCACCACTATAGCACTACTTGCCATCTTCTTACATCTTTCTTATCTCTCTAAATATCTCTCAAATCCCAGATTGCTTGCTTCATTGGTGTATCTCAACTTTTAGTATAAGATCGATGTTTAATCTCTCATCTCTTGTAGTGATTTTTTGATTTCTTCATTGGAGTTGTAATTTTTTTCTGTTACAACATAAAAAGAATCACAAAAATAAGAAAACTCAAAATCAAAATGGAAAAATTAAAAACCCTAACTAATTTTGGTCATTGGGAATAATCTAACAAGATTATGACATATGAAAGTTTCTTTTCTCAATTTTTATTTTCTAATTTCTATTTTAAAATAATAAAAAATTTAGAATAAGTTTGAAAGCAATTCAAGAATCGTTAACCGGGTTAAACATTTTAACGGTTAAACTGTCCAAGTCAGCAGTTCTCTTACATAGGTTGGATTTCTATTTTTGGTCCTTGGGCATATATATATATATATATATATATATATATATATATTAATATATATATAGAGAGAGAGAGAGAGAGAGAGAGAGAGAGAAAAGAGAGAGAGAGAGAGAGAGAGAGAGAGAGAGAGAGAGAGAGAGTAAGGTTACATGGATAACTGTATTTTATTATATAATGTACAAGAAATCAAAAGCCAAATAAACATCTATGAAGCAAAAATTTTTCACTTATTCATCCTGGTGGCATCCTTGACAACATCATCAACCCCTTGTGCCTTAGCCTGCATTTGTTGACCAGCCTACACAATAAAAAACCAACTAAAATTTATACTAGCAAAATGTTGAGTGGGGCCACCGATTTGTGTTGTTGAGTGGGCCGATTTGTGTTTAGTTTATTTTCCTTTAAATTAAAAAGTTGTTGGGCCTTGGGCCCATTAGTTTTTATTTTTAAAAGGGTTGTAACCATTTTAGTTTGAGTTGCCGCCTTACTAAGGGCATCTTTGTAATATCTCATATTTAAGTTAAATATAAATTGAATGAGGGGCTGGCGGCTAGGGTTATGATACACAATCCTAGTTGACCTTTTTCTCCTTCCTTATCTTTCTCTTTCTATTGATGAAATCTGCAGCTTTCTCCTCTTCCTTTCACAAGAAGCTTGATCGAATCATCAGATAGTGGTTTCCACTTGGTATTAGAGTAGGTTGAAGGTTCTAGAAGTGATTCTCTCATGCAACCCTAGATCGGCCGACTGCATGGAGATTTAAGAGGCTGATTGAAGCTCACAAGTAAACCCAGTTTTTGGATTTTCTTGATGGATCTGTATGCCCTGTAGCTGGTCTAGGGTTTCTCATCAGAATCAGGAAAAACTGGAGAAAGGGGAAGAGTCCTGTTTTTGTTGGACTCTTCAATTTTGACCTAGGTAGTGGCGCCCTAATTTTTAGGGTTCCTTGGAGTTTTTTATAAGGGGCGATTCAAGTCCCATGTGGTTCGTAGGAAGAAAGTCCAGAACACCAAAGGAGTGTCATTGGTTCTAGAAGGTGTTTTGTTTGTTCTTGCTGCTTTTTTATCTATTTTCTATACCCTTTTGAGAAGCATGGAGGGACAAAGAGTTGAATATAAGCCTGGGAATGAAATGGGACCTATGGGAGGAGATGTTGGAGACCCCTTCGGAGTTGGGACCATTACTACAGTTAGGTTGGATGGTACAAACTACTTGGAATGGTCCCAATTTGCAAAGATGGCCATTGGGGCTCATGGAAAATTGGGGTATATTACTGGTGAAAAGGTGAAACCTGAAACTGGAAACTCCCGGTGGGTGCAGGAAAATTATATGGTAATGACATGGTTGTGTAATTCCATGTTGCCACACATAAGTAAAAATTTTTTATGAGCAAATACTTATAAGGAGATATGGGATGGGGTTGCAGAAACCTATTCACAAAGGGAGAATGTTGCTAAGGCTTATCAACTGAGAAATCAGATTATTGCTACAAGGCAGGGAGATAGATCTGTTGCAGCATATTTTTCAGTCCTTATGACCTTGTGGCAGGAGATCGACCATCTAGAGACTTTTTCTTGGGAAACCACCAAGGATGCAGCTACCTATCAAAGACACTTAGAGAAGTATAAGGTGTTCGAATTCCTTGTTGGCCTTAACCCTGAGTATGACATTGCACGAGGGTATCTTCTTTCCAGGGACAGTGTCACTCTCTCCCAAGCATATGCCTTTGTGTCAGGAAAGGAGTGCACGAGAGATGTAATGATGAAGAATCTCATTTCTGATCAGTCTGCTATGGTAAGTGCTGTAAAATCTAAACAGAATGGAAATGAAAACAAGACGAAAGACAAAAGGGACTTAGTTTGTGATTACTGTAAGAAGTCTAAGCATACAAGAGATACTTGTCAAAAGTTTCACCCGCATCTTGTGCCAACCAGATTGAAGAATAAGAAAGGAAATGCGCACATGGCAGTTACTGGTGACACTCTGACCCCCCTACTATAGCTGCTTTGGAGTCCGTTACAACTGCTGTAGTAAGGGCCAAGCTTGAGAGGTTTGGGTTACTTCTGAATCAGAGGGATAAAGTTAGTTCTAGTTCAGCCGCAAGCGGACAATTAGGTACAGGTAGTACAGGTGGAACTCACTCTACCTCCTTTGCCCACACAGGTAGTTCACATGTCACTACAAACTATGTTTCTGCTTTAGGTAAGGAGAGATTTCCTTAGATTATAGACTCTGGAGCCTCAGAGCACATGACCCATTGCTCCACTATTTTCTCCTCTTACCAGCTCTGTTCTGGCAGAGATAGGGTCTCCACAGCTGATGGATCCCATGTTCCTATTGCTGGGAAGGGATCTGTCAAGATTAATGATTCCGTTTGTTTACCCTCTGTCCTCCATGTGCCTAGATTGAGCACCAATTTATTATCTGTAAGTAGTTTGACTAAGAATCTGAATTGCTCAGTAATTTTTTCTCCTGGACGTTGTATTTTGCAGGATCTGAATTCAAAGAGGACGATTGGGAGTGGTCGTGAAGTGAATGGAATCTATCTCTTGGATGCTCTTCCTCTTCACCAAAGTCATCATGTTTGTAGGGACAATGAGTCAAAATCTGTGGATCAGATTATACTTTGGCATAATCATCAGGGTCGTTTGTCTTTTTCTTCTTTGAGTTCTTTGTTTCCAAAACTGTTTGAATCTGTGAGTCTATCAAGTTTAAAGTGTGAAGGTTGTGAACTTGGAAAGCATTGTAGATACTCTTTTAAACCTAGTAATAAAAGATGTTCTTCTCCTTTTAATGTTATTCATTCAGATGTGTGGGGCCCTTATCACGTTTCCTCTATGGGCGGCTATCGCTATTTTCTCCTGTTTGTGGATGATTTCTCTCGATATTCCTGGATTTACCTGATGAAATCTCGTGATGAAGTACTATCCTTGGTGAGGAAATTTCACCAGATGGTACTAACACAATTTGGAACGAGAATAAAGATGTTCAGATTTGACAATTCTAGTTAATATTTTGAGATACATCTTGCCTCATATCTGTTGGAGTATGGTGTTGTCCATCAGAGTAGTTGCTCCTACAGTCCACAACAGAATGGTGTTGCAGAGAGGAAGAACAGACACATTGTTGAGACGGGAAGAAGCATGATGATCACAGCTATAGTTCCGGTTCGTTTTTGGGGTGATGTAGTTCTCAGGGCAATATATCTGATTAACAAGGTGCCTTCTCGTATACTTGGATTCAACACTCCATTCAACCTTCTTTTTCCTCAGGGGGAGATGTTTCATATTCCTTTAAGGGTGTTTGGGTGTGTTTTCTTTGTGCATATCCTTGGTCCTTACCATTTGAAGCTTGATCCCAAGGCAATGAAATGTGTCTTCCTTGGATATGCAGAGAATCAGAAAGGGTACCGATGCTTTGATCCAATATCTGGGAATTGGTTTGTTACTATGGACATTACCTTTTTTGAATCTACGTACTTCTTCTCAAGGAATCCTTCTCAGGGGGAGTGCTTTAGGGAAGTAAGTCAACAGTCTATCCCTCTCCCAGTTCCAGTCCCTGTGTCTACTCCTGTGCTTGACCACCACCCGATGTCACCTACCTTGCCACCTACTTTGCGTTCCGTCTCATAGCATTACTCACGGCAGAGACTTCATAAGGCGGTTGATTCCACTACAGCAGAACTCACACCACTTTCTGTCGATCCCTTGGAGACTCCAGATTCGACTGATACGGATTGTGTTATCTGTAACAGTGTTATTAGGACCAATGGGAACTGAAATAGTAGTGGGATCAAGAGGAATACCCAATGGTGTTAGTGAGGCTCTCTCCAAACCTGAGTGGAAGACAACTATGCAGGAAGAAATGAAGGTTTTGATTAAGAATCAGACATGGGAGATTGTGGACCTACCAGAAGGCAAGGAGACAGTTGGATGCATATGGGTTTACACAGTAAAGTATAAGGCAGATGGAAGTATAGAGAGGTACAAGGCAAGACTTATTGCAAAAGGGTACACATAGACGTATGGTATTGATTATCTAGAAGCATTTGCACCAGTTGCAAAGATAACCTCTATTTGGATAATCCTTTCTTTTGTTGTCTCATACTCTTGGCCCTTGTTTCAACTAGATGTGAAGAATGCTTTCCTTATGGGGATCTACAAGAAGAGGTGTATATGGATCTTCCAATTGGTTTTTATGATAATGCTGAAAAGGAAAATGTATGCAAGCTGAAGAAGTTACTATATGGCTTGAAACAATCTCCTAGAGCATGGTTTGACAGATTCAGAAAGGCCCTGATTGTTTTTGGCTACACTCAAACTCAATTTGATCACACCTTGTTTGTGAAGCGCAGGGGATCTTTGGTGTCAATCCTAATTGTTTATGTGGATGATATTGTTGTCATTGGGAATGATCTAAGTGAGATTGATAGTTTGAAGAGGAAACTACATAAGGAATTTGAGATTAAGTATATTGGAGAATTGAGATACTTCTTAGGCATCGAAGATGCAAGATCGAAACATGGAATTTTTATCTATCAAAAGAAGTATGTTTTGGACCTTCTCCAAGAGACAGGGAAGTTTAGAACAAAGGCAGCTAGCACCCCCATTGATCAGAATCATAGAATCAATGCATCAAAAGGTGAACCGGTAAAGGACCTTGGGAGATACCAAAGACTTGTGGGTCAGCTACTATACTTGTGTATGACAAGACCAGACATCTCTTATACAGTAAGTGTAGTGAGCTAATACATGCATGCTCTACGAGACCAGCACTGGAAGGCAGTTGACAGGATTCTTGCTTATTTGAAGGGACATCTAGGCAGAGGCATATTGTTTACTGATCATAGACATTTGAAGCTAGAGGCTGATACAGATGCAGATTGGGCAAGATGCCTTGATGACAGAACATCAACTTTAGGAGTGTGCACCCTAGTTGGGGGTAACCTAGTCTCATGGAAGTGTAAAAAACAAACAGTTGTGGCAAGATCAAGTGTAGAAGCCAAGTATAGGGCTATGGCACATGAAGTTTCAGAATTTCTCTGGATCCGTTCTCTATTAGAAGAAGTCGGTGTACAGGCAGAAGAACCTATGAAGCTATACTACGATAATTAGGCAACAATTAATATTGCCTATAATCCAGTCCAGCATGACCGAACTAAGCACATTGAAGTAGATAGACATTTTATCAGAGAAAGGGTAACTTCTGGAGAAGTTTGTCTTCCATACATTTCTTTTGATTTGCAGTTTGCTGATGTTCTCACAAAAGGCACTGCAAAGAATAAGTTGGAGCATGATTTATGCAAGTTGGGAATGTGTGACATCTACTCCCAACTTGAGGGGGAGTGTTGAGTGGGGCCACCGATTTGTGTTTAGATTATTTTCATTTAAATTAAGAAGTTGTTGGGCCTTAGGCCCATTAGTTTTTATTTTTAAAAGGGTTGTAACCATTTTATTTTGAATTGTCACCCTACTAAGGGCATCTTTGTAATATCTCATATTTAAGTTAAATATAAATAGAATGAGGGACTGGCGGCTAGGGTTATGATACACAATCTTAGTTGACCTCTTCTCCTTCCTTCCCTTTCTCTTTCTATTGCTGAAATCTACAACTTTCTCCTCTTCCTTTCACAAGAAACTTGATCGAATCATCAGATAGTGGTTTCTACTCAAAAGGATTGTTTTCATTATTAGTATTGCTAGAACAAAAGAATTTCTTTTGCTTGGGAAATGAAATGAACCTCTTGGCATGACTCCTTGGTTGATTCATAGGCATTTTTCCTTGTCTGTCATTTGTTGGTGGGATTTTACCAATATAATGAATGAAAGGATATCAAAGCTTGAGTGAAGCATCAGAAAAGACTCTTGGTAAGCGGTGATATGTGATGGTTTCACCGAGGAAACTCTGAAGACGGTTTCAACAAAAGATTAATTAGTGGTGCTTGTGCTTTTCCTCTTACACAGTTTGTTATTAGTTAGTAATAACAAACTCAGTTTGTAACTCTGTATCATTAAATATAAGTTCATTTTGTTCCACTAAATCAAATAGCTAAGTTCACCAAAAAAACCAAATAATTGAAGGGCCATTTAGCAAGTCTTTTTGGGAAGATCTTTTGATAGCTCTAACAGTCAAAAGACACATTGAGCTTTTGCATTAAGATTTGAGCAGCCTAAAACCCATTTGTTTATGGTGTGTCTTTCCATGCAAAGACGAATAGGAAAAACGCAAAAACTCCATTTGGAGCTTCCAAAAAATTGCCCGATTTAGGATTCATCTTGCGTCTTTCCAACATGTCGGCTTTTGGTGGATGAATCTGCCACAAATCAAATGAGAAAAGACCGAATCACAATCTATCAAGCTTATAAATAGATGACAGACCACACGAAAAGATGTGTCAAATGGGGCTTGAGTCTTTTACAATAAAAAAGATAAATGTTAAATGGCTTCACTTTATTGAATTTGTTGACTTTTTTATGTATGAAAATAATTTATATGTTAACCAAGTATCTTATATGTTTGGGATACTTTCATCTAAAAAGAAGAGGCAACCATAGTGAAGGGGAGTGTGGCCCTCTAGTTGGCTATAGGGCCATGCAAATGCGATGCATTGAGAGAAAGAGAAAATAAGTTGGCATAGCTTACTACATTTTATTATATAATGTAATATAAATACAAGAACTGAAAAGCCAAAACAGCTTTCATGAATAACCAATAACTTTTCACTTGTTCATCCCGGTGGCATCCTTGATAGCATCAGCAACCCCTTGTGCCTTGGCTTGCATTTGCTGACCAGCCTACACAATTAAAAACCAATTAAGATTTATATTGGCAAAAAGATTTTTTTCATTATTAGCATTGCTAGAAAAAGAATTTCTTTTGCTTGGGAAATGAAATGAACCTCTTGGCATGAATCCTTGGATGATTCATAGGCATTGCTTGCCTTGTCCATCATTTGATCTGCCTTGGCCTACAAGGAGAAAACCATCATCAATACCCATGTAAGCAATTATCATCACACATTCAGCCACCACATCAAACTTAAATCTAATCAAGAATCAAAACCCATGGCCGCATTATGTTCTGCATGCATGCATATATTGATATGCATGAATTAACTAGAGTATATAACGATTCTATACATAGGAGGATATTGCTCACCTGAGCTTGGCCCTTGGCTTCGCCAGCATGGAAGCTTGCTTTCTCAGAATTATCAGCCATCTTTTCTTCCTTTGGCCTCTCTAGAAATTCACAACACAGGTATTAGGAAACACGGATTCGTGATGAATTATGAAGAAACCTAGCAATGGTGAGGGTATTTATAGCCTTTGTCATGAAGCCCTTAGAAGATATGTGCCATGTTGATAGGTGGACATTATTTAGATTGTCACACATTTTCGTCTTCAAGTACAAATAGGTGCTTTATTTGTGCCTGAAAACTTGCTTAATCCATTATATATATGGTTCAAAATTTTGACCTTGACATGTCCATAGCTTTTTACACACATTTTTTTAGGGTAAATTGTTGAAACCTCAAGTAGATCCCCTTTGGCAAAATTTTCTAATAATAGGCATCAAAATGTCCAAAATATCAATACAATCACTTTTTACAATAATGTTTATTTTCTAAAATTTTTCTTCATATGAATTATTACACCAAACCCTCCCAATCTCTTTTCTCAAATTGATTTATTTATGGTGAATCTTTTGAATTGGAAAATTATTAACCAATTAATAATCTCTCTAGCTCTCTTTCCCTCTCCCTCCGGTAGTTCTTTCTTTTGGACAGTTTTCTCTCTCCGACAACTCTCTCTCTCTCTCTCCCTTTCTCTCTTCAGTGGAATTTCTAACTAGGGTTTCTTGTGATTAAAGTAGGGGTGTCAATTGGACTGGATTTGGTTCAATCTGATTCAGTCTAATGTGAGTCCATTACAAATGGACCAGGTCCAATCCAATCCAATGAATATTTTGGATTGGTCCAAGTCAATGTTTGGACCATCCAATCTATTCAAATTTGTTTCAATTTAGATTAGTTCTAACCCAAACCTGGTCCATTGCCACATTTTTTCTTATTTTCTGACAATGGATCAGATATTGGCTTGATTCAACCCAATCCAATATAAATTCATTATAGATGGACCAAGTCCAATCCAATCCAATAAATACTTTGGAACCATTAAGTCAAGACTGGTCCAATTCAATGTTTTATTGGTCCTTTCAATCTGTCCAATTGATTTTGATTTGAATGGGGTCCAATCCAAAGTCGGCCCACTGACACCCCTAATTAAAAGTATCGATTGTCAACATTTGATTTCGATTGAGCAAGTAACAACTAGGTTTTAGTTGTTTGTGATGATGTTATGTGCATGCCCCTATACTTTTGAATCCCACAAGGTGGAGAACATTCTCTTGCTGAAGACTGCTCTAGTATGGGGGTTTACTTGGGTATCTTTTTCTTTGAATCTCATAGGTATATAAGAATAATAATCAGTACTTATGTTTCTTGCACCGAAGTTGCATCTTCTATCTTCATCATTTCAATTGTTAGAAAAGCTTGTCTTTGTAGAGTGTAGGTATAAAAAACCTACAAATGAACTTCTGGTCTTTCTTAATCATGGAGAAAGAAGGAATTTTTCACAAGGAATTTTTCACACTCAACCATGGTTTAGAAAACCGAACTAGACCAGATGATTTGACTGGTTGACCCAAGAACCAGTCAAGCAACCGGTTCTATTTCACCCTAAAGCCATTTTTAGGACAAAAACCGTTGACTTGATCAGTGACCCGCTGACCCGGGCGATTGAACTATCGATCTAGACAATAGTTTTTGGCTGTTTTTTATTTTTTATTTTTTATTATGTTTAAAGCAGAACGAACCATTTGTTCGAATCAAACGGTTAATTTATTTGACTTGAAAATCAATGGCCAAAACGATTCCCTATCTGGTCCGACTTTAAAAAGAAAACTTGCGCTCAACATAAGAGTTGTTTCTGTAAGTATGTCGAAGTGATAAAAGAATTTGGTGGACATGCTGGACTATTGAGAGATGTCGGGCCCCAATAATTGGGGTGGATCATGATTTTGAGTGTGAAGCCGCAATAACTATTAATACAAGTTAATTTTAACTGGGATGTTATCAATCCAACTATCGACTTGCATCTGGGATTGATAGGGCCTGCTCGTTTCCTCTTAACTCTTATCTCTTTAGATGAATCTTTTAACTTTAAGAGAAAAATGGTTGTTGTTTCCTCTTATCTCTTATCTCTTAAAGTGCAATCATACAACTTTTTTTTCCAATGATGCCTCCAAAAAGGCAAACAAAAACTCTCATATATGGGGTCGAAATAGATATTTGATAATTTTTAGAATTCAGAATTCAAAGTAACATTCTCTGCATTCAAAGTTCAAAGGAAAGAAAATTTCACTAATACCAATATACCTCTTAATGTAATTATTACATTTTCAGATGTCAAATTTCAGAGCAAATGAACAGGCCCTTAATCTGTTTCTCACAATATGAAACTATTCTTTTCTCTGAATCCATTAATTGTAGAGTATTTTCTTTTGGGTTTATAGGCTTGGGATTATAGAGTTTTTTTATAGTGCTATAGGATTTTTAAGACATTTATTAAATAAAAGCAACCCCCATGATGTGAGCATGAGAAAACTGGATATCGGTTCGTGTGTTTTCTGATTTTGGAGATAGTTCATTAGAGAAGGGAAATTAATTCTGGTATTAAGACATCTCTGATTTTATAAAATTTGAAGCTGTGTCTATTTTGATACAAGTCTTTGTAAAAACAAGAACCGAAAGATTGATTTAATTCAGGTTCAGTAGTGGAGTTATTTCAACATACATTTATTAAATACTGAATCCATGTGTAATCAATATTAAATACTGAATCCATGTGTAAACAATTAATGGTAGATTTTTCAAAAAAAAACATAGAAAAAAGAAATCCATGGATGGAATCATAAAAAAATGATATAATATGGGAAAAATAATTGACCAATAAATTGGAATCATAAATTATAAAAGTAGTAGCGAATCAGGTGCTATTTATCAAAATGCATGGGTGGGTTTTGTTTGGTCAAAACTATTTCCATACCATACCTTTGCCACATCATAGATTCTCCCATAATCATCTCATGTGCTCGTTTTTGTGTCCTAAATTGAAATGTCTTTTTTACAGGGAAGTGGGTCAGTATTAGTTTTGCATTTCTCTTGTTTAATGGCAGATTTGAATCCTATGGATTTATAAACCCCATGGAAAGCCCTAACTAGTAAGGGTGTCAACAGTATTCCAAAACCCAAAATTGAATTCGAGATTCTATATAATTGAATTAAATTCAGATAACTCAAATATGATAATTAGTTGAATTTTAATATTTTATTCACACTATTTAAGTAATCAAATCGAATTTGGATATGATTTGATTTGACTCAATAAATATCCAAATTTTCTCAATTACTTAATTCTTATATATAATATATAACATATTTAGATATTTAAATATCCACCAGATAATCGAATATCAAATTTTCTAGGGAAAATTACAAAAGACCCCCTTTCTTCTATAGTGTCAGTGACAAAGTCCCCCTTGCACTTTTTTTGTGACAAAACCCCCTCTGAACCTTTACATTGCGGCAAATGCCCACTAAACATTCTCTATTTTCTTTTTCTTGCCATTCTCTCTTAAAACCTAATTGACCCAAAAATACCTTTAATCGTTGTCAAAAAAGGAAAATATCTGACCTCAGATTTCCCATTGTTAGCACAAGTGATCAAGATGGACTAGGATAATCGACTCTATCTTTGTTTGTTGTTTGAGTCTGGATAAGGATCATCCCTCCTCATCTTATCTTTTCTTGTAACTTATCATACATCCTTGTATACCAACTCAAACTCTTCATTAATCTCTATAAATACAATATGGACTCGGGTGGGTTGATATCACCAAACAACACAATTCAATTTCAATTATTATTTGTATTTCTTGTTTTAACTTGTTATCAGAGTCCTATGGCGACCGATCCAAAGAGAAGAAACATAGATTTACCTCCGGCGACAATGCTATGATATCAAGCGAGAGTTATTCTATTTCCTCGATCTAGAATGTTACGCACTATCTCCTATCAAATTGAGCAATAATAATTATCTCATATGGTGCACCCAGTTCTTGCTCATTCTTCGACACCATCACTTTATTGATCTAGTAGAAGGGAAGAAGAAAGCTCCTCCAAAGGAGATCCAAAATCCAAACGGAACGAGCACCATTCCCAATCCCAAATACGAGAATGGATGGACATCGACCAACTATTATTTAGTTGGTTGATCTCCTCTCTCACCGAGGGCATCATGGAGCAAGTTATAGGCTTATCCACTTCCACAGTGGTTTGGGGGATGCTAGCACGGAGCTGTTCTACTCATTCTTGATCTAGATCAACTTCAACTTTGGAGACAACTTCCTCAAGAAGGGATCATTGACCATCTCAGCCTATGTCCTATGAGCAAAAGCCATTGTTGACAGTCTGTCAACAGTATCTGAACTGATATCTAAATCCTGTCTTATTTTATTTATTTTAGCTAGCCTTATTAGTGAATATGAATCTATTATTACTGTTATTACCAATTACCTAATGCCAATAGTCTCGACATTGAAGATATTCTTGGTGCATTACTCAATCATGAAAGTTGGTTTAAGGAGAAATCTTGTTATTCGAATGGTAATTCTATCACTACAGAAAAAATGACTTTTAGCAGCAGTTTAAATGCCCCCAAAACTGCCTCTAAAAGTTGAACCGACTGCCGCTACAAACACTTTTAATAAGTCATGACTGCCGCTAAAAGTTGAACCGATTGCCACTACAAATACTTTCAACAACAGCTACGGCTGTTGCTAAAAGTTGAGCCTACTGCCACTATAAGTTCGGCACATGATCTTTTAGCGGCAGTTAAGGGCATCTTTAGCGGCAGCCGAGACTATCGCTAAAGATGAGTAAACCTTGATGTTCTCATTCAGATCCACCTATGAGATGGAACCACATTCTTTAAAATTAGGAGAAGCTAGAATTTGGGTAATTTAAACCTTTATTTTGATATAAAATGAAACCATTTATTAGAAAGTAGAAACAAATAAAAAACATTATATATATTTGGATGATACAAATACAAATAATGATTATTCTTTCGCTTCAAAGTTCTCTTTCCTGATAAGGATATTGATTGTATCAGTAAACATGAAGTAAAACCCATTTACAAAATTGTAATATGGCCATATATTTTTGTGATGCATATACAACAATTTGTACATCATACATCAAAAACATATGGGCAACCATATGAAAAGAATCCTTTCAACATTCCGAATCACCATAGTGTGCATGCTAATTCCATCCTCAAAGGTGGGTCTGTTTCACTTCCTTCATTAACCAGTTACGATTAAAAAGAATATCAGAAATCCATCACAAGACCTCCAAGGAAACATTTAACCCTTCTTCCTGCACAAATAGGAAAAAATTAAAATTCAAAAGTTAATAAGATGTAAGACTACCCATGAAATGCGGTTAGCAAGGAGCTAGACATGACATGCAGTTTATATATGATGAATGGTTCTAATGGTATTAGGCAAGTGTACTGATTTTGCACAAGTATTTATGAAGTTGGATTCAAGATGTGATGCCATGTTTCCATGGGTAGATCATACTACATGAACCAACAAAATCTGTAATATTAAATATAAAGTGCATGGGAAAAAGGTTTTCTAATTGGGTAGGGACTAGGGAGCTTCCTTTCGTAACTTACTCCAATTCTTCAACTGACCACATGTTTAATCCTCCATTCCAAGTCAACTTATACCCCAACTTGAAATGGTGGTTTTCCCTTTATTTATTGGGCAAATTTCAACCCAAAATACATGGCTACAGACTACATGTCCAAAATAAGCATTTTTAATAGTCAATTTTTGTAATAAAAAATAAAACTTTGAATGGTTAGTATTAGTTGAGAAAACACCAATGCAAGGTAGGATATAGGGCGGACATGAACTGAAAAATTGAACATGTGACAATCCATACTCCAAAGGTCCCCATACCTTGTGGATGGTTTTGATTAGGAGAAGTTGCCATCTTCTTACAAACAAGAAAGCTTTTGTTATCTCCCTGCACGTTGATAGATCATTCAAACAATATATTAAAGAAAAAAATAGATTATTAAGTTACAAAAGACAATACAGTTAAAGGATAAAATAACTTACAAGAAACCC
This sequence comes from Nelumbo lutea, assembly GCF_056320005.1. Lineage (NCBI taxonomy): Eukaryota > Viridiplantae > Streptophyta > Magnoliopsida > Proteales > Nelumbonaceae > Nelumbo > Nelumbo lutea. The sequence goes on from NC_142684.1 coordinate 130,620,513, forward strand.
TTGCCAGGGAAGCTTTCCTCTGAGGAGGAATATCAGGGCCTATGCCAATGACTCAAGGTCATCCCTTCTACTCCCTGTCCTACCCAAATGAGCATGCACTCTTGCATAACGTACTGTGCTCCTGAGAATAAAGTAGAACAGAATACTTATTAGATATAGATGGAAGCATCGGATCAAAGAACTGGCGGTCAGTACTCATCAGTCGTCAGAACGGAACAAAGGTACTCCTCTCCCCAACCCTGTTATTCGGTTGGAATGAGATGTCTCAACATTGATGAGAATTCGATAAGAACTATCCCTCATTTCCACTATATTTTCTGCATGTCAAACCAAATACACCAAGTTGTAAGCCCACCCTATTTTCTACTGTATTTTCCCTCATCATGTCAACATTGTATCCTAGCACCTACACGATTAAACCATTGGTTGGTTGTTAATCTATTTGGGAAAATAGTTCAACCTCTGAGTCATGTTTAAAAATATTGGGGAAAAAGACAAAACCATGCCCCCTTTGCAGTTTTGCTGCTCCTGGTTTTCCAAATACAGATTGCAACCTCATTGGTGCATTGGTCCTGAAGAAACCAATTTGATAGATTGGAGTGGACTTTTATTTGCATCTCCGTACTTTTACACCAATAAAAATGAAATTGCATTGTAAGTAAACAAATTAAGGGTCCGTTTGGTTTATAGTTGGAATTGGAATCGGAATCGAAATCGAAATCGAAATTCTTCGGAATCGAAATTGGAATGGTCCATTCCCAATCTGTTTAGTTTAGACAAAAATGGGAATGGAGAATTAAAATCAGCAGGAATGGGATTCCATTCCCAAGGGAGGGGTAGGGAATGGCCATTCCCTCAAATGGGGGAATGGCATTCCAGCAGGAATGGGAATGAGATTCTGATTCCACCCAACCAAACAGTCAGAATCAGAATAATCCAGACCCCTATTCCTGAAAACCAAACGGACCCTAAGCCTTCTAAAGTTCATTTAAGTTAAATTTTAATTATTCCATTTTCTTGTGTGAAGTTATGCTAATTGCATTCAATGAAAAATACAAAAAAATACATAATTGCAAACATCTATTATGATTTTCGAATCATTCTTTAGGTAGGACCATTCATTCCAGTCCAGACTCCTAGCACCTACATGATTACCGGCTTCTACAAGCCAATGTACAGGACCAAGTTGATAATCAACCAAATTGATCATCTAGCGGCTTGCATTACATGCAGATGATGCCCTAATATTACACATCAAATGATATGGATTGCTCTTTTAGGCAAGCCCAAACAGTCAGTGTAGTGGTTTGCGGCAACACCTCTGACTTAAATGATTGACCCATTTATAAAGAAGTTGGTTTTCTAGTCGCAGTTCTATTTCAAGATTAGAGATGAGATATTAGTTGTATTGTTGTTGCATCTTTAGTGGAAATTTTACCATTTGAGACCTGTGTTAGACAGTTTTTGTATGCCCTTAGCTTCAATCTGATTTGATGTACTTTTGTTATTTAGTGGAAATAAATAAAGTGCATGTTTGATTCATGTTGTTTGGTTTAATTCTGTGTAAAACCCTAAAACTGGACTTTTATAGAGACTCGTGTTAGTTTTAAATGTTCACAGCCGTTGGATAAGTCTGGGGAGATTTATCCTGCCAAGGCTGATACTGGTGTGCCACCATTTGTTGGGATGGCCTGTCTCAGCCACCAGGGTAAGACCCGAGGTACATGCAGTATGGGATTACTTGAATCCTTGAATCGGACCAGATTTACAGTATTGCCCTGGACCTTGGAGATAGATGGGCAAAACTGGAAAGTTACACCTGACCCCTAGACTCGATTATGACACTTCACTAGGTGTTGGATCATGTTGCCTTTGATATGCCAATCAGTGAGATCCTTAGCGGGGATCAAAACCTGGGTATGTTGGGGCAGTTTGAGAATTCATCTGAGTGGGTGATCATAGTGACAGAATCAGCCACTTTGTCGGACAAAGGGTAATGATCGGGAATGCACTCTCTCTGATGGAAACCAAACTGCCGGCAGTTGATTTCAATCGTTGGAATTTTGTTTTGCAAAATTAATATATTTATATATATATGTACGGTTTCAAATTGTTTGCAGATGGTTTTAATTCCCGGGATCCATGTGAGAGGAGAGTGCGGCACTGTTCCTTGCAGCCGAGGGAGAGGTCCTCTCTTGTCGGGCAGTGCTTGATCATTAAGGACTGAGAGGTTAAGTGTAAGACCATTGAGGATAATACCTGATGGGCTAATCTTGCACCTGCCCACAGTCCCTGGGTTTTTATAAGATGGCTTGGCCCAGGGACCACTTAATGTAACTGTTGGGCCCATAGGGTCCATATGATGGACTCAAGGGGTTCATTGAGTTTTTCAGTGAATTCGGCTGGGCCTTGTATTAAAGGCTGGGCCGAACCCATGTGGCTGGTGTGTAGATCAATGCTTTTGTCCCACACCATACAAAGAAGCCAAACTGGGCAGCAGATTGGAAAGAAATTAGACACTGAACACTTAATGGGCCAGAAGCCCATTTCGAGGTGGGCTGATATGATCACCCATCCTTGGGGCGAATCTGAGATTAATGTTAGTAAAAGGATTGAGCCTTTAGCCTTATCCACTCTTGGAGACCAAATTCAAATTAGATTTGAATCTGGTAACCTTCTGATAAGATCAGGAGTAAGCTAACTTTATCTGCAGATAGGATTAAGATTATCCCCTATCCAAATACTGATTTGGATTGGGATAACTCCTAATTAGGAGGTTTCTTAATCAAGAAGAAAGGAGGAGAAACCCTAACAAAAAGAAAGAGAGAAATACAACAGATTTCGAATCAAGAAAAATCACAAGAAAGGTTCCTGCGAATTGAGATCAGATCTCATACTCCAGAAAAAAAAAGGAAAAAAAAGGCAGTTCAGCCTTTTCGCCTTTAGAGTTCTCCTCCTGTCGCCGCCATCTCCTTTGCAAGATTAGATCTTTGCAGAAAAGAAAGTCAAGAAATCTGTTCTTGACATCAGTCTTGCAAGAAAGACTGAAATAGATTCAGTGTTTAGTGCTTCTAGAGGATACTTGCGAAGGATCCAGTGTGTAGGACGCACCCTGCTGGTTCTATTCCATCCACATCTGTGTCATCTTCAGCAGGAACAAATCTTGGAGCATTCTTTGGGCATGAACACCAACTTTGGGAGATAGTGCTTCTCCGGATCAGGTATATTCCTCCCATTTGTCTTTTGGTACAGATCTGGTTTGATTATGGTTCAAGTAGGATTCTTGAATATTGTATTCTAAATTTAGGGAATATGATTCCCAGTTGGGAGAAGGTAGGAAAATTTTTGAAATTCGCCCACCCATTCCGCAACCTTTATGGCGTCCATTAGATGGATCCTACCATTCTTTCAACCTGTTTGCAAGAACTAGACCCATTGTTAGATTAAATAATTAGGAATAAGACTTACTAAAAATAGATGGGAAGATAAAATTATTCGATTCCTCAACTTTGTTGGTAAATGATGAGGAGTAATTTGGCATGACTTAGCAAATTAAAGTCACGTGGACGCAATCTGCATGTAGGATGACAACTCAGCAAGGGGAGCCTAGTCAGCGGTATGTGGAGCTCGGCATAAAGTCACTTCAGCAGTAGGTCACCTCGGTGTAATACCACATCGGCGGCTAATCGAGTTTGGGGCCCAGGAACTAAAGTGACACGTAATAAATCCTAGTAGCTTCCTAGCAGACTTCTAATATTACGAGATCATACCGCATAATGGCAAGCCTTATCTTCTCCCCATCCGAATCAGGCGGCGATAATGAAGTTCATTGGCCGATACGTTACTCCTCGACTAAAGCGGAAATGGATCTCGTCCATCCAGGCCACATATCTCATAACTGTTTTGAGAAACACACAATAATTCAGCTATATAAAGGCATCAATCCCTCCATGGTCCAGGTACGCGCGATTACTTGTATCCAAGCTCTCTAGCACTTAGACTCCAGCTCGCAATCACAACACAGTACTGACTTAAGCATCAGAGCGATCTTGCTGAGTTAACCACCCCGGGTGCTCTAATCCTCTGTCTTGCAGCTTGGTCTAGTTTGCTACACCACTAAGGTCCAGATCATCCTCCAGCTAGGAGCTTCTAGATCGCGCACCATCAATTGGCACTGTCTGTGAGAAAACAATCAAAAGGTCATCCCAATTTCTTTACAATTTCAAACTCAGCCTCAACCTCAATGGCATCTTCCAACCCCAACAGTAAGGGTAACATGAACATCATTGGGGGCCAAGAGCAGCAGATAGTCACTCCCCAAGGACCCTTAGTGACAATCGGCCAGTTCACCATTCCTTTGACCATATCTGGAGTCCCATCACTGTCTACACCTCATGCTGCCCAATAGATGAGTGTTCTGCTCCCCCAGGTGAGAACCACATTCTCAGATCCTTTCGTGATTCCCCCTGGAATTGGACACTCCCAGTTTAGCGACCTCGTCCAGAGTGTCCGAATGATGTAGATTCAAATGCAACAGATTCATTAGTTCCAGCAATATTACTTTTATCAGCAGTATCAGCAGTAGTTCCCACCACTGCAACCAAACCAGCCGACGAACAACCAGCGTCAGTCCCCGCCTCGCAGGAAGAGAACTTTGCAAGTACTAGCCCCCGATTCAGGAGCACCCCGCCCCGAGGTGTTGTAGGTGACTAACGTACTCCCCCTGCCTCTCGAAGAGAAAGCTCAAGGAATAGACCTGAACCCAGCCAGCCCGAGAGGCAAAACAAGCAAATTTCCCATGTGGAGCACCGATTTGAGGTTCGAGGTGCGGGCTCCAGGAGAGACCCCTCGGTTCCTCGCAGAAGCCAGCATCAAACACATAACAAAGAGGCGGCGAAAAGAATCTCTAAACCAGCTCGCCCTACTATACGAAGTAAGATGGAAGTGCCTAACAACACGAAGGCCAACAGTACAAATGTCGCTCCACCGAAAAAGCAGCAGCGGCGACGTCGAAAGACTCGTCGTTCATCAGCAAGAAATGATCCAGCAGCAAAGCCTAACCATCCGATTGACCAAGGTCGGGAAAGAGAGGAGGTGAGCTCGATGGCCATAGGAACAACGCTTGCTCTTTTGAGCCGGCCTTCTCCCCTAACACCCGAGCTTCTAGTAGCCCCCATGCCGAAAGATTCAAGGTCCCACCACTAGATAAGTACGATGGGTCCTTTGATCCCAATGATCATGTGGGCACGTTCCAGTCCCAAATGCACCTCGTCGGGGCCGATGAGGCTTGTATGTGCGTAGCTTTCTCTACCACGTTCAAAGGAGTAGCTCGGACCTGGTACAGAAACCTGGCGCCAGGTTCCATCGAAAGTTGGGCGCAATTCATAGACATGTTCACGACCCACTTCATCACTAGTAAGAAGTGCCCGAAGTCACAGGAGAGCCTTTTGAACGTGGTGCAAAGGGAGGGAGAGTCAATCCACAACTATATCAAACGCTTCAACGAGATATGCCTATAGATACCGGACCTTGACCCAGTAGTATGTCTCACCGCAGCACGCAAAGGCATCACCCATAAAGAGTTCAAGTGGCACGTTGTAGCCAACAAACCAAAAAACATCACTGAGTTCCTCCAGTTGGCATACCAGTTTATCAGCACTGAAGAGGAAATAAACCAGAAAACTAACAACCAACCATGAGAAAAAAGGAAGAGGGAGGAAGAGGGGACGAGCAACAAGAAAAGAAAGAAAAGTAAGTCCCCCAAGTGAAGAAGAAAATCCTACAGCTCGAGAAGCAAATCCCCCTCATGAAGCTACAGGTTGAATCGGCATTCCAGGACCCCTCCAGTGGAGAGGACGAACTACTCCCCTTTGAACACAAAGCAAGGAGAGATCCTAATGGCAATAAAGGATTCCTCTATCGTCAAATGGCCACCCAGACTTCGTGGAGACCCAACGACCAGGAACTAGAATGTCTATTGTCACTTTCATCGGGACCATGGTCACAACACACAAAACTGTAGAAACCTTTGTGACGAAATTGAAGAGCTGATTCGTCGTGGATACTTGAAAAAGTACATTCTACATGAAGAAAAGGAACATGAAAACCGACAAGGAGACTAGAAAAAAAATGCCATAGAGAGTAGCAGATAGAACGAACAGCCACCTCGCCCGCTACTAGAAGAGAGACCGATCCGCAAAGTGATTAATATGATCACTGGGGGATCTATTGTAGCAGGGTGCACAGTGGTGGTGAAGATGGTTATCAATGATTTTGAAGTAAGGCGATCTTGGTTGACTCGGGTAGTTTGGCAGATATCCTCTTCAAGGAAACCTTTGACAAGCTACAATTACAACAGAGCGACCTAACAACGGCAGACGCCCCACTAGAAGGGTTCAGTGGAGAAGAAGTTAGGCCTATAGGTTGTGTCACAATACCGGTGGAAGCAGGCATGTTGCCAAATATTGTCTAGTTCGAGCACACATTCTTGGTGGTCACTACCCCATCCCCGTACAATGCGATCATAGGTTGGCTTATTATGCATGTTTTACGCGCAATAGTGTCGACCTACTACCTCGTGATGAAGTTCCCAACGGATTGCGGAGTGGGAGTAGTATGAGGCGACCAACTCGAGTCCCGGAGGTGTTATGTGGCTGCTCTTAAAAGAAAAGCAAAGATAGCAAAGAACATCAAACTGGAACGACCGATAGACTACAGTGAGGAGCAAGCTGCCCCGATGGTAGAGACGGTCCACATACCAATGTTCAAGACTGAACCGACTAAGACCCTCCAGATCGAAGCACTCGTAAGCGAACCGCTACAAAATAAACTAGTAAGTTTTCTACTTAACAATTTAGATGTTTTTGCCTGGTCTGCGGCAGAAATGCCCGGAATTGACCGTCGTGTCATAACTCACAAACTGAATGTGGACCCTTTAGTTAGGCTAGTTCCACAAAGAAAACGCAACCTCGCCCTGGAATGGTGGAGGGTAGTCGATGAGGAGGTCGGGAAGCTGCTCGCTGAAAACTTCATTAGGGAGGTCTATTATCCTAGCTGGGTCGCAAACCCAATGCTCGTAAAGAAAGCCAATGGCAAGTGGTGCATGTGCGTTGACTACACTGACCTGAACAGAGCCTGCCCAAAGGATTGCTTCCCCCTTCCCAGAATTGACTGCCTGGTAGATGCGACCTCAGGGCACGATTTGCTAAGTTTCATGGATGCCTACTCTAGCTATAATCAGATCAGGATGGACACGGCTGACCAAGACAAAACTGCCTTTGTAACCGAAATAGGGCTATACTGCTATAAAGTTATGCCCTTTGGTTTGAAAAACACAGGAGCAACCTTCTAGTGACTTGTAAATAAAATTTTTGAGCCTTTGATTGGAAATAAAGTGGAGTGTTATGTTGACGACATGGTTGTAAAGACCCAGTTCTCTGAATCTTTAATTAATGATTTAGACGTTGTTTTTCAAATTTTAAGAAAATATAATATGAAATTAAATCCGAATAAATGTGTCTTTGGAATCACTTCGGGAAAATTTTTAGGCTACATAGTCAATCGGCGTGGTATCGAAGCCAACCCAGAAAAGATAAAGGCAATTATGGACATGAGTCCACCTCGGAAAATAAAAGAAGTCCAGAGGCTGATTGGTTGGGTAGTAGCCCTAAGCCTGTTCATGTCTAAGTCAGCAGGTCGATGCCTCCCCTTTTTTAAAGCCATTAAAAAGAATGAGACTTTCGAATGGACTGAAGAATGTCAGCTCACGTTTGACGAGCTCAAAAGGTATCTAAGTACCGCCCCAGTTTTAACCCGAGTTGAGGAAGGTGATCTCTTGAAGCTGTACCTCTCCGCGAGTGATGAGGTAGTCAGCTTGGTACTAATTAGGGAGGTAGACCGGGTTCAACGGCCCATCTGCTATGTAAGTAAGGTACTGCAGGACGCAGAGACCATATACCCCAACATCGAGAAGTTGGCGTATGCGCTAGTGGTAGCAGTTCAAAAATTATGCCCCTACTTCCAAGATCATACCATTGTTGTCCTTATGGATAGACCTCTGAGGCACATCCTACTTAAACCCAAGGTGTCCGGGAGGTTGACGAAATGGTCCATCGAGCTCAGTGAATACGACCTCCGGTACGAAACATGACCAGTGATAAAAGCCCAAGTCTTGGCAGACTTCGTAGTAGAATGCACATTCAGCACACTAGCCCCTGAACTGATTGAACCCGTTCGCACGTCGGAGGCAACAACCAATGCGGCACCGGTCCCAATCATAGTAGTACCGACCTAGGATGAGGAGCCCTGGATCCTCCATGTCGATGGCTCGTCTAACCAATGAGGAAGTGGAGTAGGATTGATACTGTATAGCCCGAACGAGGTGAAGCTAGAGTATACTCTCCGGTTTGGATTCGAGGCATTGAACAACGAGGCGGAGTATGAGATGCTAACTTCCGGGCTCAACTTAGCAAAGAAGATGGGAACGAAGCACCTCATCGTCTGTAGTGACTCTCAACTAGTAATTAACCAAGTCAATGGTGAATACGAAGCTCATGACTCGACCATGGCAGCCTACTTAACCAGAGTCAGAATGATCCTGTCGAGCTTCCGCTCCTACTTCATCAATCAAATCCCAAGGTCCAAGAATGTCGAGGCTGACGCTCTGTCACGACTAGCAAGTATGAGCGACAACACTATGCGAACTGTGTACATAGAAGACCTACCTCGGCCCAACTTTCTCAGTGGGGCAGAAGAGGCCTTTCCCGTATTGCAAGTAGAACCGAGTTGGATTGACCCACTCGTTGATTATCTACTCCACAAGACCCTACCTGTAGAACGCAATGCAGCTCGGAGGGTAGAGCGACAATTGGCCAACTATGTCCTCATAGATGAACAACTGTATAGGAGATCGTGATATCCAGCTCGGGAGTAATCTATACTTAGAAAAAATTCACTCCTATTTGGTTTAGCTCGCCAGCTCGGGAGAAATCTATACTTAGAAAAAAGTTCACTCCTATTTGGTTTTGCTCGCCAACTTGGGAGTAATCTACACTTAGAAAAATTTGCACACAAAGATTGCAAAACATTTATATTTCATTGATAAAGAACTTTAAGTACAAAAAAATAAAAAACTGAGAGAAAGATTACAATTAATCGAGCTCGGAGGCTCGGAACATTGAGCATTACAAGTAGGCCGTCATCCTTAGTGGAGACTTTTGTAGGGGGATCTGTCTCCATATGGTCCTCGGCAGCACCGATCTCCTCTCCCTCGTAATCAAGTAGGTCGTCATCACTCTCCGCTTCGAAGTTCGGATCCTTTGCAACTTCAATGGCCATCTCCTTGGTGATCTTCGATGTGGTGATGGCACTAAGATCGAGGTGAGAAAATTCACATCAGGTCAACCACCTACTGAGCTAGAACCCCTTGCGGTAGCCCACTACCCCTACCTCTACCAACCTTTCCCGAAGCTCCACCGAGGACTTGTACTCCTCAATTGCCTTAACCTTGGCCTCCTCCATCGCGTGAAGCAGGAGCTCAGTTCATTCCTTCACATGGGCCTCGAGGTTCTTGATCTCCCTCTTCAATGCCATTTCACGCTCTTCGAGCTCCTTTTTCTCTGATATCAGAAGAGTTAGCAGGTCCTTCTTAGCTCATGCATCGTTCTTCAGTTGGTTGATTTCATTGCGAGCTAAGTTCAGTTCGGCGTGGACATTTCGGGAAGACTCCTCGGCTTCGAGAGCCCGCTTTAGGTTCACCTCGGACTGGTAAGCGAAGGCATGGATGGAAGAGTTCACCTACCAAGGGAAGAAAACGAATATCAGTATACGGAAAATCTAAGTACAAGACAATTTGAAAGACAAGTTCAAGAACATACCACCATACAATGTGTGGCCGCTTGGGCCCTGAGCTGAGCAACTGACAAGTTAGTCCAATGAGCGATCTCCTTAGTGAACACCGCGTCCTTTCTCTTGAGAAGGCCGAACTTCAGAGTCAAAATGCTCCGAACTAGAGCATCGCTACCCAAAGAAGTGGCGATTGCTAGGACAGACTCTAAAGACGTAGCCTACTCAGGCATGCGGGGTGAGGTGGCCTTACCCGAGTCCTCCTCGACCAAATCGATTACGAGAGGCTGCTCGACAACTGGTGGGTGCTCGGACTCAGGAATTACAGCCTTAGTTGTGGTTGCTTCAGTCTTGACGTGAACATTTTTGGAGGCTTTCTTCTTCTTCTTCCCCTTCTTCATGCTCCCGAAGAGCTCATCGGTAGGGATGTCGTCCATGGAAGCTGTGATAAAAAATGAGCTAAGTCAGATACAATACCGAAGTAAAACGAATAGAAAAAGTACAAAAAATAGAGACCTGCCAAGAGGACTTAGGCCGGCTTGCACAAGCTTCTCCTCGGTTACGAAATTTTTGAATTTCAGGCTGAGATCGGCCCAAGATCAGACCTCCTCCCTTGTCTTCAAGTCTAGTCTAACGCCGGGGTCTTGGATGGCTGCCCTCCAGTGAGTCGGGAAGGGCCACCCCTCAGTGTTGCAGATCACAAAGTAACGCCTCTTCTAGGCTGAGACCTTATTAGGGAGATCGTGCAACAGTTTGTAATCAGGACAAGGAGACAAGAAGTAAGTTTGCCTGTGCTCGGGCAAAATGCAGGATGAGTTTTTCTTAATGGAAAGGATCGAAGAGAAGACGTCGAGGTCAAGGGGATGGTTGCAATCATGGAAAAGAGAAATGGTCCCTACGATATTACAGATAGAGTTCGGGTGTAGTTGGTCTATGGTAATGTTAAAGAATTTAACGATCTCGATTATAAGAGGGTGAAGTGGAAGACGCAAACCGACTACGAGCTGCTCCTCGAAAATCACAATCTCGTTGTGATCATGATCCCAAGGAAAGTTGCCTAAGGTGATGCTATATACAAGGTCGTTAGGGAGTCTGTACCAGGCTACTAAGGCTAGGAGCCTGTTCGCCATCATTATCGATGGGCTGAAGTTGTCTGGCAGCCGACCTCGATGTGAGGTGGAAGCTGATTTACCATAAGCCTCTCATTCTCGCCGAGGTGAGTCTACCTTGGGTGGACTGAGGACCACGTCCTATCCTGAAGTGACCACCTCGATAGGACGAGGATCCACGATCTGAGCTGAGGTACCCACCTCAGCCCCAGCGGACTCGCCATTCCCATCTAGAAGACTATCTAAGTTAAGGCTAGACATATTAAAGGAAAGGACAATGGAATCAAAGGGAAAAAGCAAAGGAAGGTGGACTCACCAAAAGGAAGACCGAAGAAAAGGAGGCGACCTCAGACCTAGAAAAGGCTAATACCGAACTAGAAGACATGAGCGCGACCTCAAAGATTGTGGATTTGCGGACTTGTGGTGAAGAAAATGGGCCATTTGGCCCCTATTTAAAGCCAGTATATCTGGGAATCAACGCTCAAGATCAACATGATCCGATGGCTCCTAGGAAAACCGGTTGCATGCCCCCTGAGGTTGAAATCAATTTAGCGTGTGTTTTGACGTCCGCGGAGTCTACAAACGGCTTGACGTCTGCGCATACCAGGTACACGATCTGGGTTACTTCCTGGTTCAACCGAACGGTCGAACAGATCTGACCAGCGACTCCCCCTCCACATCACCTAGATTCCGTGCCAAATCCACCTAAGCTCGTTGTGAAGTCCCTGCACTGGGTAAGGACCTCTACCACGAGGAGTGGGGGGCAATTGATGAGGAATAATTTGGCACAACCTAGTAAATAAAAGTCACATGGACGCAATCTGTATGTAGGATGAAAACTCAGCAAGGGGAGCCTAGTCAGTGGTATGCAGAGCTCGGCGTAAAGTCACTTCGGCATAAAATCACCTCGGCGGCTAATCGAGTTCAGAGGCCCAGGAACCGAAGTGACACGTAATAAATCCCAGTAGCTTCCCAGCAAACTTCGGATATTGCGGTATCATATTGCATAACGGCAAGCCTTATCTTCTGATGACGAAGGGCTTCGCTTTGGCGCCTGTAGCCAAGTGTTTTCTCACTATAGCTTCTAGTGTGTAAGAGTCGACGACGACTAAAGATTTACTAGAGGAGAAGATTCAATGATGGCGAGCTCGTTTTGCTACATATGATAACTAGTCGAAATTCCCGGATCCTTAGAAGCTTGTTCGATAGAATGGAGCTCCGGTAACTGACAAAATCTCCAATCACAAAGAGGCAGAGTCTAATCGAAGCTTTCTTATCTAAAGATGCACATTTCGATGGGATTGTCCATCATTAGTTGCTCATCGAATGGCTCGGGTTTGGGGAGTATTATCTTCTGCGAGTTGATGAAGCTGAAAGAACAATTTGGTGGTTGATCTCCATCTGCATCGCAATCAATCATATTTTTGTTCCGAGGAGGCGTGAGAGAGTCACTGAAGAAGCTGAAAGCCACAGAATCTGACATCGAAATTAGTGGAATTCCGATATCAAATGGAGTAATTCCTTGATTTATGTTGGATGTAGTGGGGAAATGGAAACCCGCCGCCCCTGGGATGTTGAGGTTGAAGAAACCATCTTCGTTTCCCGGTCCAGTGAAGGCAGTAGGCAAAAGAAAGCCAGATGCTTCAGCAACAGAATTTGATGCCACGTTCCTTGTTCACACTTCACACAATTCGCAGTTGTTGGAGACAACAAAACCGAAAATACAGAAACCTTAGGAAATAAAATGAAGAGATGAACAAGGGATATCTCCTTACTCCTTCCAATCGTATTCACTGTTGAGATTTAAAGAGAGCGAAGTACAAAATGACAATGGAGGGATGGAAAGCAGTGCTGGGAGAAATGGGATAAGCTGATGGCCGAGTACAAGGAGGTTTCTTTGACGAGTCTTCTCCAGTAACGTTGTCGGACGCGGAGGCGGAAGCGGAGGTAGGCGGAGGCATTGCCGGAGGTGGGTGAAGACGGCGAAGGTAGGCGGAGGTGTTGTCGGAAGTTGCCGGAGGCGATAATGGGCGGTGGTGATGATAAATGAATTGGAAGAAGAAGAAGAAAAAAGAAGATTAACAGTATTTTTGTCTTTAATTGATATTATTTTTAAAAAGTTTATTTATATTTAAAATTTTATTAAAAGTATAATTTTTATGGATAATAGGGTCCAAAAATTGTCCTTATCCGCCATAATCCCTTTTATTTTATTTTTTGACAAACACCATTGTTAAATACATTTTTTTGCCAATTCCGTTTTTTTGCTGATGTACTGTAACACATCAGCAGAAATGAATCGGCCCTGAAACGCATGATGCGAAACTCTTACTTAGTGACCACAATGCAAAACAAGGGCCAATTTACAATTAATGTGTTTTTATGGTGGAAAAGAGCGAATGTCAGTAGTCGGAACAACGCCGGCAACCAATAATTTTAGCAAAATTGGTCCATTTAGACTTTCATGGTCAGTGGTCATTAATGGTCTTGGGTAAAAATGATCCCCTGTCTTTAATGGTTTGGGGTAAACAGGTTAGAAGCGATAAAACACCAATGGAATAGGGGAAGTTGTGTGGAAGAAGTTGGTGATCGGAAAACATACCTTGGATTTTGTAATGGGGGTGAAGGGATGCCCGGAAGAAACCGGTGCTCCGCCCCTATTTTTTGAATCTCCATGATCAAGTTGTGAGTTAAGTTCAAATCAGACCCTAAATCTCCACAATGAAGCTATAAGTCAAGCTCTAAATGTCCATGACTGTGATTCGGTGTTCTGCTCCTATTTTTTAATGCTAAACTTGAATTGAAGGGAAAAACGTTTTAACTGATTAACCTTATATTGGAAAATACAGAGGGTAAAATGACGCTACTGTGATTGACTTGAAATTGGAAAGTGATGAAAAAACAGACAGGAAAAGAGTAGTCGTGGTTTTTCCCTATATCTCGAATTCTTGTAATACTCGTAGAGTCGTGATTGATTGAATGACACCTATGAACATGAGTTAATTACGTTGAATTAAAAAATAAAAAGAAATCAAAATTTAAAAAACTAGGAAGGGAATTTTAGACCAAAAGATGCCATGTATATATATAGTACTATTGGTTATGATTGTTGCCACGCTTCTATCTTGCCGCTCGGTCAGGGTGTAATAGGCACGTTAGGTAAGCACAATAATTGACACATGTCCTATTTAATGTGTCTTTCATCCAAATGTTTTTTTTTCATTAGTGAAAATTATCTATTATTTTATTATTTTTATCAAAATAATTAAAAATAAAAAATAATAAAAAAGAAAATGTAATGAATTTTAATTCTCAACATGTTTAGGTTTTCATTTTTCATTGTTTTTATTTTTAATTATTTTGACAAAAATAATAAAATAATGAGTATTTTATGTCTAACAAAATAAAAACATTTGGATGAAAGACGTATTAAGTGGGACATGTGTCACACAACTATTAAGTGCTCACTCATTATACTTACCTAATATGTCTACTACATCCCTACCCCTCCTTCAGTACCTCAAAGTGTGATATATATGCGGAGTGCCCATTGGTGGTAGATTGAGTTATAGGGAATGGGACCTGTGAGGCGTACGGCTTAAGTCTCGTCCAACTATGGCCCCGATTCCTACTACAGGAACATCACCCCAATTCTTATTTTATTTTAATTTCTTCTAATCACCCCCACACAAAGATGGTCAGAGGGTCAGCCAACTACTAATGGAGAGATCACAGGCCTGTTGCTGCCCTCTTCACTGGACAAACACCACCTCCACCATTACTTCCACCTAGATTGGTGCCTATTTGCTTACTCACCAAAAGTACCTATCAGTCCTATTGGTTGAGGAAAAAAAGTAATAAAATAAATTAGGAAAGGGTAGTTTGGACATTTAAAAAACTTTAAATAGCTAAGTGAGAATCTTTTTGATGTTAATTGATGGAATGCCAACAGAGGGGTCTTTGTCTAATGGACAAAGTTCAAGGGGGTCTTTTCCACTGACCCTATAGTACAGGGGGTCCTTGTAATTTACCCAATTAGAATTGCCTAACTCAATTAGAGTTGGATCCATTTGCACCCCTACTAATTAACTAGTATATCTGTTGTAATACTGTGTGAAGTATGGTTTTCCCTTTCTAGAATAGTTGGACTTGATAATTTAGAAGATTAGCCTAAACATGTATACTAAGAATTAGAAGTCTATAATTGCTTGTTAAGGATGCCTTTTGCTTAACTAGTAAGTGTGCATGTCTTTTGCATGTGACAGTTTTAGATGATGATGATAGTAATGATATGTTTTCAAAATTTCAACAATATTTTTATAATTTTGTGTATAAAAATATTTTCTATTTATTATACTTATTTTTGTTTAATATAATGAATATTTAATATTAGAGATGTACCCAAATGATTTTACAAAATTTATTCATTTTGTAATTTTTTTGTCTTTTTATCTTTTTTTCTATTTTTTATTATTTAATTATAACATCAAGATTTAACTTAACCTAAAAGGATAAACTATTGACCTAGTACCAAATATAAGAACAACTTCACTTTTGAGTTAGCTTTGAATTGTATATAGGCTATTTGCCTTTAGGAACAATGTTGGCTATTAGGTACCCAGAATTAGTTGTTTTCTTAACCTTTGAATGATTCAAGTGAATTTACTTTAAAAATTTAGATGATATCTTTAATTAACTTGAATAATGGCTCGGTTTATAGAATATTAAGGTTACATAACAAAAATAATGGTTTTTCCAACTTTGGTGCCATCAAGAAACTAGATATTGAATTCAAGGAGGGAGAATACATGACTCGCTTCAAAAGATAGATGTTTTGTTAATTAAGAGATTAATGCCAAACGTTCTTGATCCAAGAGTTGTTTCCTTTCCATCAATTTTCCACTTTATATGTTGCACATATGCATGTACAAACACAATATTGAAATTTCAAGTACTCAACCAATGAATCATCAAATTCTACAAATCAGGATAATTTTGATTTTGAGGCGAAACCATGTCAAGTGAACTTGATACTTTATTGAATATTGAACTTTCCAAGAGACCCATGAATTAATGGATGACTATTTAATGGCCATTTCATATTTATTGAATATTGAAATTTTCAAAAAACAAAAAAGAAAAGAAAACATCAAACATTGAACTTTCCAAGAAAAACTAAATTTAGGGTCCATTTGGTCTATTCAGGTTCCAGTTGTTTGATTGGGCAGAATTGGAATTCCATTCCCATTCCTAGAGGAATGACATTCCCCCATTTGTGGGAACGGTCATTCTCTCCCCCTCCCTTGGAAATGAGAATCCATTCTAGCTAATTCCAATCCATTCTGATTCTTGTTTGAACTAAATAGGTGAGAGGATTAGACCATTCATGAACTTTGATTCCAATTCCAACTATGAACCAAACGGACCCTTACGAGATTAATTCAGATTTAATTTGTAATTAATGACCCACTTTGTCTAAAAGAATGTGACCTAGGAGCCAATTAATGAAGTGAAAATCTTTATGATGGATCTTTTATTTGCATTAGAAAATGAAATTATAGAGGTTGTTTGCTTTAGTATATATGGATCTAACATCACTAAAAGTAAGCATTATTTTTAAGAGTGGAGGTCATAACTCTTACTTTTTATTTTACTAGAAAGCATGCATGTGCTTTGCATGTGGAAATTCTAGATGATGATAATTATAGTAATAATGTATCCAAAAATTTCTATAAGTATGTATTTTTTATTTTTATAGTTTTTTGTTTTTTTATTATTAACCAGATGCAAATTGCAAAATCCAAATTTGATTACATAAAAACCTCATCCAAATATGTGATAATCAAATCAAGTTGTGAAGTTTGAAGTATCACTAAGAAGCCTACCTGCTTAGCTAGATTCTTCTATTTGTAATGCTTTGTGTTTTTTGTCTATCTTTTTTTATTTTTGTTCATTTATCAAAGAAATGTAAGATTTAAATAGATGGAAATGGATGAGGTGAAAATTGAAAAATAGAAGTTCAATTTATAATTTAAACCTCACAATTAAATAAGGATTAAATTAAAAAATGAGTATTTTAGTCAAAAGAAAGTTCTAAAATCTTATTCATATTTTTAATAGTAGTGTAAATATAGAATTATAGATGTGTTCACTTTTTTTTTTAATTTTTTTTGTATTTCCGTGTGTAAAAATAATTATGATATGTCACACTTACTTTTTATTTAATATGATAATTATGTAATAGGGAAAATTCATAATTAGTACCATGTACTTTGCGTCTAGTGCCATTTTGGTTCCTGAACTTTAAATGCGACAATTCAGTACCCGAACTTCAAAACATGACAATCTAGTACCTAACATTAACCAGTTGTTAACCAGCTGTTAAGAGGCAATTAAAAAAGGCACAGATGCCCTTCAAGTGTCATTTAATTTTGTTTATCAACTGATGGAGGGTGATTTGACCCGACCTCCTAAGAAGGTGACATGTGGACGTGACGGCATAAGTAACAACTCAACATGACAGCATGGCTACAACCGAGTAACGAGCTCGTTAAAGTCCTTGGAGGTTAGCTCGCTTCATTACAGCTCACCACGGAACGAGCTCGCGCTCATTGACCCCAATATGTTGAAAGGGAACACTCCAAGAGGACCACCTCAAAGGCGACCTCAGGCGAAATCACCTCAGAATACCTCCAAGAGCTCATTATAAGGTAGCTCGCTATTGAGAGATGCTGCGTTTTTAGGAAGCTTCTTATCTGATAAGACCGTACCCGTCAGACTGCACCACGTCTCCTAACTGACAGCACAGTCCCTGCCAGCCCAGCGGACTGCACCTACGTCTCTCAACAGGTGGCGGCATGCCTGTCCTTTCCGGCTCGTGTCTCTCATTAGATTAGGCAGTACTTTGCAACGGTTACCTGCGCAGCCCTGGCAAATAACGGGTGCGACAGAGGGTCAGTGGCGGTTACGCCCGATTTGACAAGAACATCTATATTTAAAGGCCCCGGTTTCCAAGGGGTGAATGAAATTGAATTGATCTAGCGCTGTCTGCACTCTTAGCTCTCTATGCATTTCTTATAGCTCTTTCAAAGTTCTTACTTAAGCATCGGAGTATTCCCACCGGGCGAGCTGCTTGGGAATCCTTCACCTTCCTCTTCTCAGGTACCGTCCGTCGCCAGTTAGGAGCCAGACATCCGCCAAGTAGGAGTGTCTGGATTGCGCTGCATCATCAACCATCTAAATGTTGACAAAAAATTAACAGTCCCAAATCATTGTCTCTTCTATTCAAGAAAGCTGGGGTCACATTTGAGTGGGCATTTTGGTGATCCCAACTTTCTTGAATGGAAGAGGTAAGGATTTGGGACTATTAACATTTTGCTAATGTTTGAATGGTTGATAAAGAAAATTAGATGATACTCAAAGGGCATTTGTGTCTTTTTCAAATGCCACTTAATGACAGTTAACAATAAGTTTAACGGTAGGTATTGGATTTTCACGCTTTGAAAGTTTGGGTACTGAACTATCACATTTTAAAGTTTAGGGACCAAAGTGGAACTAGGCCCAAAGTACAGGGTACTAATCCGGAATTTTCCCTATATAATATCATACATGTGCCTAGATGTGTTTTTGAAAAATTTATATATTTTTTATTTTTATGTTTTATTAATTTTTATTATTTATTCATGACACTAAATGTTAACACATTTGACCAAAAAGTTGAATTATTGATCTTTGCCAAATAGTAAAATAATTTCACTTTTGGTCAGTTCTAAATTATGTATTTCAATTTCATTATTGATAAAAATAATTCTTGTTTAATACCCTTTTTTAATTTGATTAACAAAAGTATTATAAACATGCCTACTTTTTCTACATTTTTGTAAATTTCTATATTTATTTTTATTTTAAAATTTTTATTACCTAATTATGATTTCATAGGTTTATCAATTTGATTCAGGTGGTTGAATTGTTTAGTCACCACTTAGATAAAGAGTGGTTTTGTTTTTGAGTCAATTTTAAAATATATGGTTTTATGTTTTTTAAAATATTGGCATAGCTAGATATAATTATTAGCATTTATTAGTAAAAAAATAACTTAAATATAGGATTTAATAAGAGAAAATGGGAGTTAATACCTTAAATATAAGGCTTAATGAGAGGGGATTAAATGAGGTGAAATGTAATAATTGACGTTACATTTTCAAATAAGGGCATTTTATTAGCCATTAAAACTGACATTAAAGTTGTAATGTAATAAAATAACTTTTATACCCTTTTTCAAACAAAAAAATAGAGGGTAATTTTAGTTCAAAAAATCTTTCACTTTGCATCGACACTTTTATATATAGTATAAATATAGATTTTTTGAGAGTGAAGTAACCACATTTTGGATAGTTTCATTTAAAAGAAAATGCTACCATAGTGAAGTGGAGAGGCCCTTTAGTCTATTGGGGTCATGTGATGCATGGGCTAGTAGTGTTAAAAGATAACTATGTTCTATAGGGGAGTGATTACATTCATTATTAGGAAACTAAATTGGTTGTAGGTGAGTATAAATAGCTTAGTCTTTTATTTTTTTCTAACTTTTTTAAATTAAAAAACCATAAAGAGCTCAATGTGAGAAGGGGAGAGAGAGGGAGATTAAGCTGACATGGATAGCTACATTTTATTATATAATGTAATATAAATAAAAGAACTCAAAAGCCAAAACAACATCCATGAAGCAAGATCTTTTCACTTGTTCATCCCGGTGGCATCCTTGACAGCATCAGCCGCCCCTTGTGCCTTGGCCTGCATTTGCTGACCAGCCTACACATAATAAAAAACCAATTAAAATTTATACTTGCAAAAATGATTGTTTGCATTATTAGCATTGCTAGAACAAGAATTTGTTTTGCTTGGGAAATGAAATGGACCTCTTGGCATGACTCCTTGGCTGATTCATAAGCATTGCTTGCCTTGTCCATCAATTGATCTGCCTTAGCCTACAAGGAAAAGCTTAAATCTGATCAAGAATGGAAACCCATGGCCACATTATGCTCTACGCATGCATGCATATATCGATACACATGATGAATTGGAGTATATAATGAACCTATATATAGGAGGATATTGCTCACCTGAGCTTGGCCCTTGGCTTCACTAGCATGGAAGCTCGCTTTTTGAGAACTGTCAGCCATCTTTTCTCTCTTTTGGCCTCTCTAGGAACTCACAAGTCACAACACAAATATTACTCAAAAGGGGCTTGTGATGAATGATGAAGAAAGGGATTAATAGCGAGGGAATTTATAGTCTTTGTCCTGAAGCCCTTGGAAGACATGTGTCATGTTGTTGGAACATTAATTAAGTTGCTCATTTCTGTCTTGAAATACATGTAGAAGCTTTGTTTGTGCCTGAAAACTCGTTCAATTCAAGTATGTGGTCAAAAATCAAACATTAAATAACTATGGTTTATTTCTAAAACTCGCCTTTGATTTTCTATAATCTATTTAATAACCACATATAAAAATGAGAATGGTAAATTATCTTATCTTCAAAACACCCTGATTTTTCAATATTGTCCTCATTAGTTTTGTTATTTGGAGAATAATAATAGAATTACTTAAGGTTTCAAATTTTTGACAAGATACACCTGATACATGGCATATCATATCATTTCTTTCAAATTCTAATACAAGATATGGTGGAAAATCTATGGTATCATCTTTTCCCACCGTATCAGACCCATATCGGGTCATACTAGAGGTGTATCAAGCGTATTGACTAATACGCTATGAAAAAGATAAAGACAAAAATGAGAAAAAATAAAAGGGAAAAGAAAGCTTCTTTCCCTTGAAACAAGCCTTCTTTCACTCCCAAATGACTCAAAAATTCCAAATCTCAATTATAAAGTGCTAGATATGCAAAAAAAAAACAAAAAAACAAAAAAAAACATGTGAGTAGATTTGAAAATTACTACAAAATAGGTAAATTTTTTTAATTTTTCATAATATCTTATGATTTTTTCCATGAAAACTTGAAAACATTTAAATCTATGTTGATCTAAATTAAATATGTTCAAAATCACTTTTAAGTATTATAAGGAGATTTTTACAAACTAAAAATTGAAAATGTACTTGTTTTATCTTCCTAAAAAGACTTATTATATTTTAGATCTAAGGATTATTTATCATATCCATAGAGCAATTGCAATTTCCTTTCCAATATTTTTTTAATTTTTATACTTTTAGAATTAAAAATGATTAATAATTAATTATATTTTATGATTTAATCACAAGATTGATTATATTATAGATCTATGGATGATCTACCATATCCATAGAGGAATTGAAATTTCTTCTTGAATAATTGTTTTTATGAATTTGTTATATAATGTTTAATTATTTTTTATTTTTGTATTTTTTTTAAATAAAAGGTAAATAATAATTGTTTAATAAGAAATAATTATTAATTATATTTGCATTCAAAAATTTTGCAAATACATGTTTTATGGTTAGATAGCATAGTTGGGTTTTCCCATCCCTTAAAACTTAAGAATTATAATTTATAAAATATAGTTAAGCATATGATTTTTTGAATGAAATTATAATTGACTATGATGTATTTCTTCATAAAACCATTAAAATATATTAATTTAATGTATATATACCTCATTGAGGCCTTATATTTAGTTTTGTTGATGTATTTTTATGATTTATTGAAGTATTTATAGTGTTTCTATGAATAGATCTATGCATATTTTAATTTTTCTCCAATACACGTGTATCCAAGGTGTATCCCAATGCATCTCTTGAAAATATATGTTGATGGATGGATGGGATATTGAAAAATTGCTAATCTGTATCTCCATTGCTCTGTGAATAAGTACTAATGATTGTTGGATGATTATTTCTTTTTCTTAGGTAGTATTTCAACACATAATTAAATAAGAGGGTTAGCATGTATTGGAAATGATAATTTAAGGATTTGAGGTTTTATTCTTTCTTAGTTCTAATGTTTGAGATTATATTTTTGTTATTTGTTGTTTGTATGGAGTATTTGATGCATCTTTAGCTATAATTAAGCTCCAGATCAGGTTTGTCACTGTATTTCAAGAATGGGAAATGGCATTTCACTCTCCCCATTTCGGTCAATGATTGTATTTCTACTTCCAAGAATACCCTTTTGCCCTTTTGTTTCATTGTGCTCTTGTTTATTTTTAGCACTTGAGTGCTTCCAATATACTTCAGCTTTGATGCACAAAACTTCTTGTCACTAGAACTTCTTGTTGTTCCTATGCCAAAGGACTTCAAGCTTCCTCCCCTGGATAAGTATGACGGATCCTTCGATCCGAATGACCATGTTGATGCCTTCTAGTCCCAGATGCGTCTAGTAAGGGCCAATGAATCCTGCATGTGCGTGGCTTTCTCCACCAGCTTCAAAGGAGTGGCGCGCACATGGTACCGAAACCTTGCACCCGAATCGATAAGAAGCTGAGTGCAGTTCGTGCAAGTCTTCACTTCCCATTTCATCCCCAGTAAGAAATGCCCGAGAACTTAGGAGAGCCTCTTTCGCATAGTCCAGAAGGAAGGGGAGTCCATTCGAAGCTATATCAAATGGTTCAATGACACTTGTTTGCAAATACCCGACTTGGACCTCGCAGTTCGGCTCACCGTGGCCAAGCGAGGCATTACCCACAAAGAATTCAAGTGGCATGTGGTTGTTAATTAGCCCAAAACTGTGACCGAGTTCCTCAAGCTCGCGGATCAGTTTATAGGGATAGAGGAGGAGATTAACCAGAAAGGTGAACATGCCCTTGAGAAAAGAAAAAGGGAAACAAAGTCCTCAACTCAGGGTGATAGCAAGAAGAAGAAGGACCCAGCTCAGGGGGCAAGGCCGAGTCAGCCTTTCTGAGCTCCGCCAGCCGAAAGAATGGACTATACCCCCTGAACACGAAGCATCCCGAGATCCTCATGGCAATCAAGGACACCCTGTATGTGAAGTGACCACCTCGGCTGAAGGTAGATCCTAGTGTAAAAAATAAGAATTTGTATTGTAATTTCCATAAAGACCATGGTCATAGCACCGAAAGTTGTAAAAACCTCCGTGACGAGATAGAGAAGCTCAACCATCGCGGATACTTGAGAAATTTTGTACAGAATAATAATAATAATAATAATAATAATAATAATAACAATAATAATAATAATAATAATAATAATAATAAAGGTCGGCAGGGGGAGCAGAGTAGAGATGCTCTCGAATCTAGCAAGCAGGCAGAACAATAGTAGAGGCAACCCCTTGAAGAGAGACCAGTTCGGGGGACTATCCACGTTATTTTTGGAGGTTTGGTCATTGCGGGCTGTACCTCAGTGGCAGCTCGGACATCAGCTCGTGAGGCCGCCTGGGAAGAGCAGAATCCCCCGAAGCGGCCAAGGATGGAGGACCCGATCTTCTTCATAGAGGACGATGCACACGGGGTCCACTACCCCCATGATGATGTGCTTGCTATAAAGGTAAATATTAATGACTTTGAAGTTAGGCGTGTCCTCGTCGACTCTGGCAGCTTGACAGATATCCTTTTCAAAGCAGCATTTGACAAACTCTAGCTCCAAGAGAGCGAGTTGAAGCCCGCGAACACTCCCCTGGTAGGCTTTAGCGGAAAGGAAGTCAGGCCCCTGGGAATGATTACAGTAACTGTGGAAGTCGGCACCTGGCCTAGCATAGTGAGGCTCAACCACGACTACTTAGTGGTCGCAACCCCCTCCCTGTACAATGCCATAGTAGGACGGCCGATCACCCATGCCCTACGTGTAGTGGTCTCCACTTACTATTTGACAATGAAGTTCCCCACAGACTTCGGAATTGGGATAGTGCGAGGTGACCGACTTGAGTCTCGCAAGTGCTACGTCGCCGCCCTCAAAGGGAAAGCCAAGGTGGCCAATGACCTCGAGCTGGAGCGACCTACGGAGCAATGTGAGGAGCGAGCTGCACCCACGGAAGAGACGGTCTCCATCCCGGCATCGACGAAGAACCCAGCTCGGACACTTCAGATCGACACTTCCATTGAGGAGCCTCTGCGATCCCAGATGGTAAGTTTCTTTTTGAAAATTTAGATGTTTTTGCATGGTCCACGGAAAAGATGCCCGGCATAGACCCTAGCCTCATAACTCACAAGCTTAATACTGATCCTGTAGTTAGGCCCGTTATATAGAAGAAACACAACTTAGCCCAGAGCGATGGAGGGCAGTTGACAAGGAGGTCGGGAAGCTCCTTGCAGCCAATTTTATAAGAGAGGTCCATTACCCGAGCTGGGTGGCCAACCCCGTTCTGGTAAAAAATGCCAACGGTAAATGGCGCATGTGCATCGATTATACCAACCTGAGCCGAGCTTGCCCAAAGGACTGCTTCCCACTCCCTAGGATCGACCATTTGGAGGATGCGACCTCAGGGCATGAGTTGTTGAGTTTCCTAGATGCCTATTCGGGCTACAACTAGATCAAGATGGACCCAGCTGACGAAGAAAAGACTGCCTTCATAACCGAACTCGGCTTGTACTGTTACAAGGTCATGCCCTTTGGATTAAAAAATGTCGAGGCAACCTTTCATAGACTTGTAAATAAATTGTTTGAGCCATTGATTGACAGAAAAATAGAATGTTATGTAGATGACATGGTCGTCAAAACCCAATTTTCGCATGATTTAATACAAGACTTGCATTCAGTCTTTGAAATTTTGCGTAAATTTAATATGAAGTTAAATCCGAATAAGTGTGTCTTTGGTGTCACCTTAGGAAAATTCCTAGGGTACATCGTTAACCGGCATGGTATTGAGGCTAACTCGAATAAAATTAAGGCCATCCTAGACATGAAACCACCCTGAAAACTGAAGGAGGTTCAAAGGCTGAATGGCCGAATAGCTACCCTGAGTCGCTTCATGTCCAAGTCAGCAGACCGCTACCTACCTTTCTTCAAGGCAATTAAAAGCAAAGGTTTTGAATGGACCAAAGAGTGCCAGCTCACATTCGATGAGTTCAAAAAGTACCTCGCTAGTATACCAGTCTTAACTTGACCTGAGTTGGGCAATGTTTTAGAGATGTACCTCTCAGCAAGTGACAAGGTTGTCAGCTCGGTACTGATAAAAGAGGTAGATTAGGTCCAACGACCTATCTACTATGTCAGTAAAGTGTTGTAGGGAGCAGAGACGAGATATCCAGAGATAGAAAAGTGGGCCTATGCACTAGTTATTGCAGCCCGGAAGCTTCGTTCGTACTTCCAAGCTCACATTGTCGTTGTCCTCACCAACAAAGCTCTGAGGCAAGTTCTACTCAAGCCCGAGGTCTCCGGTAGATTGACGAAGTGGGCCATCCAATACAAGCCGCGAACTGCTATCAAGGCCCAAGCCTTAGCAGACTTCATCGCGAAATGCACTTTCAGCACCGAAGTCCTCAGGCTGGTCGAACACGAGGCCCCCAGCTCAGGCGAGCCCGAATTTCCCAGGCCGATTGAGCTCGAGCACCATGAAGTAGCAATTAGTGCAGCATCTCTCCTAGTTAGGCCGAACGCGAACTTGGATGAGGAGCCTTGGATCCTTCACGTAGATGGCTCGTCAAACCAACAGGGCAGCAGAGCCGGAATCATTTTGTACGGCCCGAGCGGTACAAAACTGGAGTACGCATTATGCTTCGAGTTCGTGACATCGAACAATGAAGTAGAGTATGAGGCATTAATAGTCAGGCTGGCTCTAGTCAAGGAAGTGAAAGCCAAGCATATCATCATCTGCAGTGATTCTCAGCTCGTAGTCAACCAAGCCACAGGTGAATATGAAGCTCGCGAACCAACCATGATCGCCTACTTAGCTAAAGTAAGAGAGGCTATGCTCAACTTCCAATCATACTTCATCAAGCAAATCCCGAGATCGTAGAACACTGAGGCTGACGCCCTGTCCAGGTTAGTCAGCACTAGTGATAATACCATGAGAACTGTGTAAGTAGAGAACTGCCTCGGCCTAGCATTCTCGAGGGGGGGCAGAGGAGGCCACTCCTGTCATGCAAGCAAAGCCGAGCTGGATTGATCCGCTCATGAGCTTCCTGCTGCATGGGACCCTCCCTGCAGACCGTAAAGCCACCAGAAGGGTGAAGTGTCAGGCGGACAAATACGTCATGATAGACGGACGACTGTATTGGAGGTCCTACACACTCCCCTATCTGCACTACTTGTGGCCCTCTGAGGCTAAGCTCGTCCTTCGCGATACTCATGAGGGCCTGTGCGGCGGACACTTGGGGAGTAGGGCTCTCACCCAAAAAGCGCTACGATAGGGATACTACTGGCCAACAATTAAAGCAGATGCGATCAAGCTCGTCAGAAAATGTGATAAGTGCTAGAAGCACACCAATATCCACCACCAACCTGCCGCCGACCTAAAATATCTTACTAGCCCGTGGCCATTTGCACAATGGGGGATCAACATACTCGAGCAATTTCCACTAGCAATAGGGCAAAGAAGGTTCCTAGTGGTGGTAGTCGATTATTTTACTAAGTGGGTTGAGGTTGAACCCCTCACAACAATCATAACTCAGAATGTGTAGAACTTCTTCTGGAAGAGCATAGTGTGCCATTTCGGACTACGTCGGGTACTGATATCTGACAACGGTAAGTTATTCGAGGACATTAAATTCCAGAACTGGTGCTAAGACATGGGAATTCAACAGAATTTCACCTTAGTGGCACACCCTCAAGGATATGACCAAGCGGAAGTCACGAACAGAGCTATCCTCTACGGACTGAAGGCACGGCTGGATCGAGCTAAAGGATTATGGGCAGACGAGCTACCCACCGTATTATGGGCTTATCAGACCACAGTGAAGACCGCTACAGGCGAGACCCCCTTCAACCTCACCTATGGCACTGAGGCAGTCATCCCAGCCGAGATCGAGGTTCCCTCGCTACGTCTAGAAGCGTATGATGACAAGGCAAATGAAGACGAGCTACGCACCAACCTTGACCTACTTGACGAAGTATGGGACCTTGCATATATTAGGACCACGGCCTACCAGCAGATAGTAGTTTGGTGCTATAATGCCAGGATCAAGAAGCGGAACCTCCGTGTCAGCGACCTGGTCCTTCATAAATTTATGGTGCCTGAGCCTGGTGTTGGTAAGCTCAGGCCAAATTGGGAAGGACCCTACCGAGCAAAGAGGGTGCTCGGGGAAGGAACATACGAGCTCGAAACCCTAGAACGGAAACAAGTACCTCAGGTATGGAATATTATCAACTTAAGGCAATATTACCATATAGATTACTGAGTAGACCACGAGTCACTCCCAGAGCCTACGGGCCAAAATGCCGAGCTAACGAAGACCTCAGCGCGATAAGACTCAATCGCCTCTATGGCATGGGCGAACTCCAGAAAGGAATAGACCGTAATCGCCCCCCCCCCCCCCCCTCACCAAAAAAAAAGTCTAAGGGCCAAAACGCCGAGCTAACAAGGACCTCAACACCATAAGACCCAGTCGCCTCTATGGAATGGGCAAACTCTAAGAGTGGACTATAAGTCACTCCCCCAGCCTATGGGCTAAAACACCGAGCTAACGAGAACCTCGGCACCAAATAAAACCTAGTCGCCTCATCAGCATAGGCTAAGTATTAGTACTGAAGGCATAGGTAGCTCGGTTGTGAACCCTATGATGCGTAGCTCACCTCGGTATACAAGTTGAACCCGTTAAGGGGATTTAACTCTAACATTTTAAAACTACCCCAAGTATTGGGGAATAGTTCAGGATAACAATTACCAAAAGACCCTACTTCGGGTATGTATCTCTAACAGCTCGAGTGATAAAGTTGCTTTGGCAGAAAGTAAAGATCACACAACACTTAGCGGAAGAAAGAAACATTTCATTACTAGTTCTTAAAAAAAGAAAAAAAAACTGGGCCTAACAATCCGAGAGAAGTTCACCAAAAAACAAAGAAAAAGTTGGGCCTAACAGCCCGAGAGAGTTCATCAAAAGAAATATTTAAAACCGAGTTCAGACACCTGGGAACAACCACTTTAGAATTCATCCAAGAAAAAAAAACAAGAACCACCGGCCTCAAGGTTCCACCGCCTCCACGTCCTCGTCGTCCTCCGGAGAGTCGAGCTCCTCCTCCTCCGCCATGTTCGTCGTCTCTGGGTCCGGACCCTTCATCGTTATGCCCTCAAGGTTGAGCCTAGAGAACTTCTTCTGGACCAGTCATCGGAAGAGTTTGAATTCCGAACGGTAGGAGCTCGAGCCGTACTCCACCTGGTAGCAAGCACTCTCCTCAGACAGTCGGGCGGTCTGTGCTTCCTGGTCCCGGACGAGCGGTTCCTAAGCCTCGCTCCCCTTTCGAGCTTGGAGGATTTCACCTTGGGCCTGATCGAGCTCGCCCTAGAGCTTCTGCACGTTTGACCACTACCACCATACAGTGAGATGAGGCCAGCCTGGCGAGCTACCTAGTGTCCATCCCTCCCCAGTTGACGACCTCCTCGTGGGTGACCGCTTGCCGACTCCTTCGCAAAGCCACGATGAAGTCAGTGACACTTTCCCCCTTCCCCCCGGTAGGGAACTGCGGGAAGGCAAAGGGGTGGGATTGCATAGACAGAGGGTACTACCCTTGTTCTTCTGCACCACCTTCCATGGCTACTCCCTCGAACGGGACCGGTGGGACCTCTGGCGATGGTGGAATGAAGGCTGGATCTGTAGCCTCAAACTCAACGCTCCCAAAAGTGGAAAGTCAGTCAGGGCGCAACCTCTTTGCCTTACGCTTCTGGTTGCTTGAAAGAAGGCAGCATGCATCTACACTAGACATGTTGGCTGCCAAAAATCACAAGGCATTAGTCCAGCAAAAAAAAATCACAAGGCATTGCGCAAGCTAAAGGCAACCTACCGGGGCTCAGGCCGGCCTGCACAAGTTTGTCCTCGGTCAAGTATTCCGAGCAATGGAAGCTAACCGCTGCCCAGGATTGCAGCGTCTTCCAAACTTTTGGATCCAAGTCAACACCTGAATCCTGTATGGCAGCCCTCCAGTGAGCTGTGAAGGGCCACCCTTTAGGGTTGCGAACTACAAAATAAATCCGCTTCCAAGCTGGGATCCTGTTCGGTAACTCATGTAGGAGCTTGAAGCCGGGATGGGGAGAGAAGTAACAAGAACGCCTTTCGGGAGGCACACCAGGGGAAGCATTTTTGATAGAAAGAATAGAGGAGAAGATGTCGAGGTCAAGACAATACTCATAAAACAAAGAAATTGTCCCAACTACGTTTTGGATCGAGTTGGGGTGAAGATGGTCTATAGTAACATTAAAGTGGTTTAAAACCTCCACTATCAAAGGATGCAGAGGAAGACGAAGGCCAGCAAAGAGTTGTTCCTGGAAGATCACGAATTTGTTGTGACCATGTTCCCAAGGATAGTCGTCGGATGGGAGACTATAGATGAGATTTTTGGGAGGGTCAAATTGAAGGACCAAGGTCCTGAGTCTCTCCATCGACATGGAGGAAGGACCAAAGGTGTCTGGCTCCCTACCTTGGAAAGTGGAAGTTGTTTCGCCGAAGGCCTTCCGAGCCTCCAGAACTTGCCCACAAGCTCCCCCCGAGCTCGAAGGGACATCGTCCTGGTTACCACTCCGGGAAAAGACATTGTATGGGTACCCAGACATTGCTGATAGAACAAGAGGACTCACCAGGAAAAAGCTGAACCGAAAAGACGGTGTGAACAGAAGAAGAGCTCGAGCAACTAGGCAAAGGCGCGACCTCAAATCTAAAAGTGAGGCAAGTTGGCGTGAGAAAAATGAGGCCTGGGGCTCTCCTATTTATAGCCATTGCGCCTACAAACTGACGGCTCAGATTAAGGTGAATTCGATGGTTCGTAATCAAACAGACCGCACAACTTCTAAAACTAAAATATGACTGGCTGCATGTTTTCCATGATTAAGGTAATGCCGGCTACACGTCTTCCGAAACTGAGAGCCGTTTTGGCGTGTTTCTCGGCATTTGAAAAGTCTAGAAATCACCTGACGTCCACGTGTGTATTTAATGCAATCAATCATTCCAGTTTGAATTTCGGGTCAAATCCACCCGTCACACTCCATGAACTCCTCGCGCTAAGGTAGAACCCTTAGCTCGAGGAGTGGGGGCAATCGATGGAGGGTGATTTGACCCGACCTCCTAAGAAGGCGACACGTGGATGTGACTCGGCATAAGTAACAACTCAGCATGACAGCATGGCTACAACCGAGTAATGAGCTCGTTAAAGTCCTCGGAGGTCATCTCGCTTCATTACAGCTCGCCACGGAACAAGCTTGCTACAAGCGAGCTCGTTGACCCCAATATGCTGAAAGGGAACACTCCGAGCTAAGTCTATCCCAGCTCACGAGCTCGGATAATCAGCTTGCTCTGATACTTAGGCAAGAGGACCGCCTCAAAGGCGACCTCAGGTGGAATCACCTCGAAATACCTCCAGGAGCTCGGTACAAGGCAGCTCGCTATTGAGCGACACGACGTTTTCAGGGAGCTTCTTATCTGACAAGACCGTACCCGTCAGACTGCACCACGTCTCCTGACTGATGGCGCAGTCCTTGCCAGCCCAACGGACTGCACCCACGCCTCTCGACAGGTGGCAGCGGGCCTGTCCTTTCCGAGTCGTGTCTCTCATTTGATTGGGCAGTACTCTGCAACGGTTACCTGCGTAGCCCTGGCAAATAACGGGTGCGACAGAGGGCCAGTGGCGGTTATGCCCGATTTGACAAGAACATCTATATTTAAAGGCCTTGGTTTCCAAGGGACAAATGAAATTGAAATGATCTAGCGCTATCTGCACTCTTAGCTCTCTTTGCATTTCTTATAGCTCTTTCAGAGTTCTAACTTAAGCATCGGAGTATTCCCACCAGGCGAGCTCCCCGGGAATCCTTCACCTCCCTCTTCTCAGGTACCGTCTGTCGCCAGTTAGGAGCCAGACGTCCGCCAGGTAGGAGTGCCCGGATTGCGCTGTATCATCAACCATCTAAACGTTGACAAAAAATTAACAACCCCAAATCCTTGCCTCTTCTATTCAAGAAAGCTGGGGTCACATTTGAGTGGGCATTTTGGTGATCCCAACTTTCTTGAATGGAAGAGGTAAGGATTTGGGACTATTAACATTTTGCTAATGTTTGAATGGTTGATAAAGAAAATTATATGACACTCGAAGGGCATTTGTGTCTTTTTCAAATGCCACTTAATGACGGTTAACAATAAGTTAACGGTAGGTATTGGATTGTCACGCTTTGAAAGTTTGGGTACTGAACTATCGCATTTTAAAGTTTAGGGACCAAAGTGGCACTAGGCCCAAAGTACAGGGTACTAATCCGGAATTTCCCTATATAATATTATACATGTGCCTAGATGTGTTTTTGAAAAATTTATGTATTTTTTTTTATTTTTATGTTTTATTAATTTTTATTATTTATTCATGACACTAAATGTTAACACATTTGACCCAAAAGTTGAATTATTGATCTTTGCCAAATAGTAAAATAATTTCACTTTTGGTCGGTTCTAAATTATGTATTTCAATTTCATTATCAATAAAAATAATTCTTGTTTAGTACCCTTTTTTAATTTGATTAACAAAAAGTATTATAAACATGTCTACTTTTTCTACATTTTTGTAATTTTCTATATTTATTATTATTTTAATTTTTTTTATTACCTAATTATGATTTCATAGGTTTATCAATTTGATTCAGGTGGTTGAATTGTTTAGTCACCACTTAGATAACGAATGGTTTTGTTTTTGAGTCAATTTTAAAATATATGGTTTTATATTTTTTAAAATATTGACATAGCTAGATATAATTATTAGCATTTATTAGTAAAAAAAATAACTTAAATATAGGATTTAATAAGAGAAAATGGGAGTTAATACCTTAAATATAAGGCTTAATGAGAGGGGATTAAATGAGGTGAAATGTAATAATTGACGTTAAATTTTCAAATATGGGCATTTTATTAGCCATTAAAGCTGACATTAAAGTTGTAATGTAATAAAATAACTTTTATACCCTTTTTCAACTAAAAAATAGAGGGTAATTTTAGTTCAAAAAATCTTTCACTTTGCATCAACACTTTTATATATAGTATAAATATAGATTTTTTGAGAGTGAAGTAACCACATTTTGAATAGTTTCATTTAAAAGAAAACACTACCATAGTGAAGTGGAGAGGCCCTTTAGTCTATTGGGGTCATGTGATGCATGGGCTAGTAGTGTTAAAAGATAACTATGTTCTAAAGGAGAGTGATTACATTCATTATTAGGAAACTAAATTGGTTGTAGGTGAGTATAAATAGCCTAGTCTTATTTTTTTCTAACTTTTTAAATTAAAAGACCATAAAGAACTCAGTGTGAGAAGGGGAGAGAGAGGGAGATTAAGCTGACATGGAAAGCTACATTTTATTATATAATGTAATATAAATACAAGAACTCAAAAGCCAAAACAACATTCATGAAGCAAGATCTTTTCACTTGTTCATCCCGGTGGCATCCTTGACAGCATCAGCCGCCCCTTGTGCCTTGGCTTGCATTTGCTGACCAACCTACACATAATAAAAAACTAATTAAAATTTATACTTGCAAAAAAGATTGTTTGCATTATTAGCATTGTTAGAACAAGAATTTGTTTTGCTTGGGAAATGAAATGGACCTCTTGGCATGACTCCTTGGCTGATTCATAAGCATTGCTTGCCTTGTCCATCAATTGATCTGCCTTAGCCTGCAAGGAAAAGCTTAAATCTGATCAAGAATGGAAACCCATGGCCACATTATGCTCTACGTATGCATGCATATATCGATACACATGATGAATTGGAGTATATAATGAACCTATATATAGGAGGATATTGCTCACCTGAACTTGGCCCTTGGCTTCACCAGCATGGAAGCTCGCTTTTTGAGAATTGTCAGCCATCTTTTCTCTCTTTTGGCCTCTCTAGGAACTCACAAGTCACAACACAAATATTACTCAAAAGGGGCTTGTGATGAATGATGAAGAAACAAAGCGAGGGAATTTATAGTCTTTGTCATGAAGCCTTTGGAAGACATGTGTCATGTTGTTGGAACATTAATTAAGTTGTTCATTTCTGTCTTGAAATACATGTAGAAGCTTTGTTTGTGCCTGAAAACTCGTTCAATTCAAATATGTGGTAAAAAATCAAATATTAAATAACTATGGTTTATTTTCTAAAACTCGCCTTTGATTTTCTATAGTCTATCTAATAACCACATATAAAAATGAGAATGGTAAATTATCTTATCATCAAAACACCCTGATTTTTTCAATATTGTCCTCATTAGTTTTGTTAATTGGAGAATAATAATAGAATTACTTATGGTATCATTTCTTTCAAATTCTAATACAAGATATGGTGGAAAACCTATGGTATCATCTTTTCCCACCGTATCAGACCCATATTGGGTCATACTAGAGGTGTATCAAGCATATTGACTAATACGCTATGAAAAAGATACGGACAAAAATTAGAAAAAATAAAAGGGGAAAGAAAGATTCTTTCCCTTGAAACAAGCCTTCTTTCACCCCCAAATGACTCTAAAACTCCAAATCTCAATTATAAAGTGCTAGATATGCAAAAAAAAAAAAAATACGTGTGTAGATTTAAAAATTATTACAAAATAGGTAATTTTTTTTTACTTTTTCATAATATCTTATGATTTTTTCCATGAAAACTTGAAAATATTTAAATCTATGTTGATGTAAATTAAATATGTTCAAAATCAATTTTAAGTATTATGAGGAGATTTTTAAAAATTTTATAAAGAGATTTAGAAAATATATAAAAAATAAAAAATTGAAAATGTATTTTTTTATCTTCCTAGAAAGACTTATTATATTTTAGATCTATGGATTATTTCATTCCATAAAGCAGTTGCAATTTCCTTTTCAATATATATATATTTTTAATTTTTATACTTTTAGAATTAAAAATGATTAATAATTAATTATATTTTATGATTTAATCACAAGGATTGATTATATTATAGATCTATGGATGATCTACCATATCCATAGAGGAATTGAAATTTCTTCTTGAATAGTTGTTTTTTGATTTTGTTATATAATGTTTAATTATTTTTTATTTTTGTATTTTTTTTAAAATAAAAGTAAATAATAATTGTTTAATAAGAAATAATTATTAATTATATTTGCATTAAAAAATTGTGCAAATACATGTATTATGGTTAGATAGCATAGTTGGGTTTTCTCATCCCTTATAACTTAAGAATTATAATTTATAAAATATAGTTAATAATATGATTTTTTGAATGAAATTATAATTGACTATAATGTATTTCTTCATAAACCATTAAAATATATTAATTTTATGTATATATACCTCATTGAGGCCTTATATTTAGTTTTGTTGATGTATTTTTATGATTTATTGAAGTATTTATAGTGTTTTATGAATAGAGCTATGCATATCTTAATTTTTCTCCAATACACGTGTATCCAAGGTGTATCCCGATGCATCTCTTAAAATTGTCATTTCATTACACTTGGCATTTTCCGATACTTTGAACTTTGGAATTACTGAAGTGATGAGCAAATTGAAGTCATTGGAAACTTGTCACATATAAAAATTAAATATAAAAGGTAAAGCGTTCGTATGGAGAGAGAGAGAGAGAGAGACAATAAGATGCAAAGACATAGGAAAGAGAGAAGGAGGTCAAGTTTATGACTAAGGGAAGATCAAACCAAGAAGAAAGATGGGAAGAGGTGGTTGTCCATGTTTGATAGACCCTCACCATCATCATCATGGAAAGAAGTGTGTTAACCAACCTCAATCCCTACCGTTGTTCTACCTCCCTAAGGGCTTTTATTGAAATTCGCTACTACTATGGACAAAGTTTTCTTTCTTTCTTCCTCATTGATACATTGAATTCACTCAGAGTTCTTTCTTGTACCATACACCATATCTTGAAGACTACATTAGATGTAGGCTATCTACGTTGTTGTGGACAGACAATTCTTTGACTCTTGATATGTTCCATTATTTTCTGGTTTTCTTAAAGGTGTTCATGTTTATATGTCTTTATTTCTTTCCTGTTAAATCTTCGACTCTTATACTATAACTTAGTTGAAATGACTCTATGTACAATCAATTAATATAATCATTGAACTGTTCCACATTTTGAAAATATATGTTGGTGGATGGATGGGATATTGAAAATTTGTTAATCTGTATCTCCATTGCTCTGTGAATAAGTACTAATGATTGTTGGATGATTATTTCTTTTTCTTAGGTAGTATTTCAACTCATAATTAAATAAGAGGGTTTGCAGGTATTGGAAATGATAATTTAAGGATTTGAGGTTTTATTCTTTCTTAGTTCTAATGTATGAGATTATGTTTTTGTTATTTGTTGTTTGTATGGAGTATTTGATGCATCTTTAGCTAGAATGAAGCTCCAGATCAGGTCTGTCACTGTATTTCAAGAATGGGAAATGGCATTTCACTCTCCCCATTTCGATCAATGATTTTATTTCTACTTCCAAGAATACCCTTTAGCCTTTTTGTTTCATTATGCTCTTACATGTTTATTATTAGCACCTGAGTGCTTCCAATATACTCCAGCTTTGATGCACAAAATGTGAGAGCTATTGCTTAAATTGCTTTCTCTTAGGTGATGAAGCCTTCTACCTAATCCTAATTTTCCTTCATACATACGTACATTGACATTTCTTGACTAATCGATGTCCAAAGGAGATGGCAAGGAGAAGGTTCAAACACTATTAGATAGGGGTGTTCACGGGTCGGGTTGGGTCGGTTTATTGGGGTTTTCCCAACCGACCCAACTTGGTCGGGTTACCTGAGGTGAAAACCGAAATCGACCCACTGATAGGCCAAACCGACCTAGTCGGTTTGAGTCGAGTTGGGTCAGTTTGGGTTGATTTCGGTTTTGTTCCTGTACAAAAGGACACCTAATTGAATTCTAATTGTAATTGCCTAATGGGTTGCCTATTTGGTGTAAAAGACTATAGAAAGTTAGAAACTAAGATAGATTGCCTATTCTAATTGTAATTGCCTAATGGGCATTCTAGTTCCAGTAGAAGACTAGTTATAGTTAAGTAGGAAACTACTCAAACTAGGAACTATCGAATTAGTAGAAGACTAGTTCGGTTCGAGTCGGGTTGGTTTCGGTTTTCACACAAGAAAACCGAAAACTAACCCGATATATCAGTTTATATATTTGCCCAACCCGAAACCGATCGGTACTAATGAAAACCCAGCCGACT
This sequence comes from Nelumbo lutea, assembly GCF_056320005.1. NCBI lineage: Eukaryota > Viridiplantae > Streptophyta > Magnoliopsida > Proteales > Nelumbonaceae > Nelumbo > Nelumbo lutea. Next base: position 130,656,746 of record NC_142684.1, read on the forward strand.
CGGGTTGGGTCAGTCCAGGTTGGTCGGTTTGGTCGGGTTGGGCATTCTTATGAACAACCCTATTATTAGATATCAAAAGAAGAGACTATGATATACACTATTCCTATATATCAAAAACATGGGAGAAGATTTAGGGTTATAAGGTTTAGGGGTTTTAGGGTTTATGGCTTTAGGGATTAGGGTGTGGGGTTTATGGTTTTTAAGGTTTAGGGTGTAGGGTTTATGGTTTTTAAGGTTTAGGGTGTAGGGTTTATGGTTTTTAGAGTTTAGGGTTCAAAGTATTCGGGTCTCGGCATTTTGGTGTTTAGGATTTTAGGGCTTTAAGGTTTGGGGTTTAGGATTTATTATTTTATAATTTTAGGATTTAGGGTTTTAATATTGTAGGTTTAGGGTTTGGTGTTTTAGTTTTTGGGGTTTAGGGTTTTGGATTTAGGTTCTATTTAGGGTATAGCACTTAGCATTTAAGGTCTAGGTTTTAAGGTTTTAGCTTTATAGGGCTTAGGCTTTATGGTTTTTGGTTTATAGGTTAGGGTTTATGGTTTTTGTTTTAGAGTTTAGGGTTTAGGGTTTAGGATTTTAGACTTATAAGGTTTAAGGTTTAGCATTTTATGGATTGTCATTTTAGGGTTTAGGGTTTATGATTTTAGACAAGGTTTAAGGTTTAGCATTTTATGGATTGTCATTTTAGGGTTTAGGGTTTTAGCATTTTAATGTTTAGGGTTTACTGCACTAAAACACCTGCACATCAAAATACCCCTGACCAAATTACCAAAATACCTTTTTGACCAAATCACCAAAATTACCTTATTTCCAAATTACCAAAATACCCCCTAACTAAATTCCTAAATTACCCATCCTTTCCAAATCACCAAAATGCTAGTGACCAAATTACCAAATATCCCTAACCAAATTACCAAAATACCCTTTTGACCAAATCACCAAAATTACCCTCTTTCCAAATTACCAAAATACCTCTAACCAAATTCCCAAATTACCCCTCCTTCCCAAATCACCAAAATGCCCTTGACCAAATTGCCCAAATACCCCATGACCAAATCACCAAAATACCCTCTTTCTAAATTACCCAAATACCCCTTTCTCCAAATTCCCAACTTACCCTTAACCAAATTACCAAAATACCCCTCAATCCAAACTCCCAAAATATCCCCATTCAAAATTACCAAAATACCCCTATGACCAAATACCCTTCATACCCTAAAATTCCAAAAATACCCCTTCATTTCAAATTCGCAAAATACCTTCATTGTGTCCAAATTCCCAAGCTCATTCCTTAAATCCCCAAAATACCCTTTAAACCTAAAATTACCAAAATTACCTTCACCCCAAAGTCTCATAAATTTCTAAATTACCCTTTGGACCCCAAGAATTGAACCCTCTTTTCCCTTTAAATCCTGACTTTTCTAAAACCCCCTTTTGTTTTTGAGAATTGACAAAACCTCCCCTTGTCCTCCATTATAAATAGAGGCAGCTTTCCCAAGAGAAGGGAGTGGTTTTGAAGAGAATAGGGGTCAAGAATTAGGGAAGAAGGGGGTCGAAGGGGGGAGGAGAAAGGGAGCGGGCGAGAGCAGAGAGTTTCGAGAAAGAGATGAACGATAGAGGGAGAGCTGAGAGTGCCAGATAGGAAACGATAGAGAGAGCTGAGAGAACCAGAGATAAAAAAAACGATAGAGGGAGAGCTGAGAGCGCCAGAGAGAAAAACGATAGAGAGAAAGAGATGAGAGAGAATAAAAAGGGGGATACCTCTACTGTCTTTGCCAATCATTTTTTTCCTTAGACCCAGTGCCGCTCCTCTCTGATACATCTTTCTACCAGCTCGAGTTAGGGTTTCGACGTCACCAAAAACCCAGTTACATCCGGTAATCTCTGCACATGAATCTTGTAGTATCATCAATCTTAAGGTCACAAGAGGAAAAATCCATTACCTCGTTCTCTTTTTTTCCTTTGCTCGAGATGGATTTAGCAGTTCACTAACGTATTTTTGTCTTCCATTTGTTTGCCTATTTATTTGTTATCTCTATTTGTTTGTCTGTTTATCGTTGATTCAGTTTTGCAATCGGAGTGTTCTCCGGTGATCGAGGGACTAGCATGTCTCTTCACTCTTCAGACCAGTTTACTGAGTCCGAGGTGGGGGCTCTGATAGATTTCCTCACCCTTTTGGTCAGGCCAGAGAGGGGTGCCTAACCCCTTCCTTCTCTCTCTCAACTTACACAGAATAGCCTTATCTTGGCCAGATGGTATGGAGTCACTCCCAAAACATTTTACCGAACGCAATTTGGGGAGATCCATCACTCCCAATTATATATTCTGATGGGTGGCGACTCCATTCATTTGGCCATGGAAGTGAACAGCTGGAGAGGGATATTTTCCGACGTTCACAGAATGGCGACTCCACTGGGGAATCTAAGAACAGTGTGGTTCCACTTCTAGCAACCGGTGTTGATTCCTAAACAACATTCTGATATTTGTAAGTTTTAAGACCATAGTAGTTTCTTTTTATTGCGTTTTACAGTGTAAAAAAAATATAAAAAAGGGAGTAAAATATAAAGCAGTTCTGTTTGTCTCCTCTAAATTCCCAATAGCATTTGTCTGTAAATTCTATATTTTAGGTAGCTGGGATTTGAGGTCTCTTGGAGTCTTCGCCCTGTTTTTCTCTTCTTTTTGCAACTGGAGTTTTTTGTTTTTTAGATTTGAGTTTTTGATGGAGTTTCCTTGAGGAGAACAGCATATCTCTAGATTAGCAGTTCTGTTGTTTGCTATGTTAATGATGTGCTTAATGTAAATCAGTAAGGAAGACTTTCCTTGGTTATAATTTATTTCTGAGATTTTGGATAAGTTTTGGGTTTTAGGGGAAAAATTTCCTGCTAATGGCTTGTCTCAGTATCTTTAGGTTTGCACAAGCATGCTGTCATTCTAAGTTGGTAATTTAATGTGATAACTGTGTTCTAAGAGCTGTGTTTGCAACTTCTCCAATCATCATACCTGTCCATATCATTGTTTTTCTGGATCATTTCTTGATTTGACGAAACCACTATTCCTGGATTTCAGAATTGACACCCAGGCCAAACAAATCTGTGATAAACTCAAATTTAAGGCATGATGAAAAGAAGTATCTGGCATTCTTAAGTCCAATTTCTGACTTGTCTATAGGAAGATTTCAGGTTGGGTCTGTCCAGGTTGAATGTGAATTTAAGCACGAGGGTAGCCTCACCATGTTTTTATGTTTCTCATTTGTCGCCTTTATCCTAGGGCCCAGGCTTAGGAGAGACTAAATGAGGTGGGTGTTTATGGACTTGGAAATCATGTAGGAAGACTGATACTAGGGTACCTCAAGTTCTGGACATTATCGTCCAGTCACTGTAAAGTTACAGGACTGAAACTTTGACTATTGGACCACCACTCTAGACTCCCTTCATCTTCTCCTCAGACTGAGATAACCGTGGATTCAAATAGTAAAATACCTGTGCAGTTAATGGCTAAAGAGATTTAGGTTCAGGGCTGGATTTCCTCAACCAGGTCTCTATGTTTGAATTCAGTCATGGTTTGTTTATTGTAAAGGTAAAAGTCTAAATCCCCCTCTTTTGAAATAAATGCTCTGTGAGTCTGAAATAATGTGTAGGTTCTTGCTTTTAGGTGTTGGCTTTTGGTTTGGGCAGAATGAAGGGAAAAGGGGCTGTGTACTAAATTATAAACAAAGTAGTCAGACCAATTCAGACCTGAATAGGAGGTAGTCTCCTTGGACCCTTCTAAGTTGCCGAAGTCTGGTCGCTTGAAAACTTCTTTTGAAGACTGATATTGCCTTATGTTGACTAATTAAAATAGTAGATCAGTTGTGTGAAAGGGGGGCTTCCTTTCCAATATGTTTTTAATGATAAAGTACCTGCTATTAGTGTATGTTTAAAGTCTTTAACTTGATTTAACTTCAATTAGTGGAGCTTTGTTTCACTATCTTATTAGGATAAAATATTGCTACTAGTCTTCCCTCTTTTAGAATTTCTTTAATAAATTGAGAATTTGGAGTTAGTTTGGGTATGAGCATCTAGTTAGCTGCCTTTGTGCCAATTCAAGTATGTTTCTCAACCATGTTGTTATCTGTTGTGATTAGGGGTGAGCAAAAAAAAAAGCCGAAAAACTGAACCGACTAACACCAAATCGAAAAATTGGTTAGGTTTCGGTTAACCATTTAAAAAAACCGGTAGTTAACTGAACCGACTGATATATATATACAATAATATATATATTTATATAATACTATATATATTATGTTATGTATTATATATATTTTTTGAAAATCAAATAAAAAAATTTGGCAGTCTGAGACTTTCAGTCTTTCTCTTCGAACCTTTCAATTGAAAATTGAAATATATTATATTTTATTTCAATTGAAAATCGAACACTGCCACTTTACCAGAGTGCCAGTTTCTTAGTATCTTCGAAAAATGAAACCTTTCAGCCTTTCTCTGGTTGTCTCTTCGAAGTTCGAAACCTAAAGCTTCTCTCAGTTCTCTGTTTCTCACTCTCTCAGTCTCTCTTAGTCTTAGACTCTTTGTATTCCCCAGACGGCCAGACCTCAATCCCAAGTGGCCAGTTCGGTAGCCGGTGTCGCAGTTCCCTTTGCTTTCTTCTGGCGTCGGTCGTCCTTCGACCGGTGGCCTCTCTGGCACTCCCCCAGTGTCTTGTCTCTCTATTCTCTGTGAGTGTTTGAGTGAGCATCTCTCTTCTCGCATGTCATCTCCACCACGTGGCCCGCACCAACCACCAACACCAAACTGCAATGCAGGTCGCCGCCTCGCCAGCAAGCAAGCACCAACGCCATCTCTGTATCTCTCTTATCTCTCTCTCATCTCTCCTCTTTGTGGCTCCGCCAAGTGCCACCTCTCAAGATCTCACTTTAGGCGACAACCGACAGCAACCATCGATAATTTTAGGTATTTTTTTTTAATTTTAAGTGCATAAAAAAAACCAAAAAACCAAACAGGTTGCATTGGTTCGGTTTTGATTTGGATATTTAAAAAACCGATAAGGTTAACTGAACCGTGAGCGCCCTAGTTGTGATTCAACCATTGTATTGCTAATTTTGAGTTTCCCCAGAATTGGCCTTAGGAAATGATTCGGATTTGGGTTTTATTGTCTGATTTATCATAGTGTTCTTACCCTAAACATGTGTCGGATAGGCTAATAATGCTCTACCCCCTTTTTTTGACCTATAATGCTAGTTGAATTTGCATGCCATCATGGATTCCTTCTATTGCTATCTCTGCTACTGTGACATCTTCTATCCTCTCTCTCTCCATCTGCAAGGAAGGGAAAACAGAGGAAATCGAGAAGAAAGGGAAGGAGAGAAAGGGGAAGGGGAAGAAGAGAGAGAGGACTTTGTAAGTTCACTGCCACTGCAACAGCTACCGCCGTTGCTGTTCGTGTATCTGAGGTCGGGGAAGATGAACAGCTTTTTCTTCCGAATAGTTATTACAAGGGTAGTATGGGGATTAAAAAATATTGCAACAGCGGATTTCAACGGAATACTAACAGAAGGGGTCTTTGTCTCACGATCATAATACAAGGGGCCTTTATTGCAAAACAAAGTACAGGGGGGTTTTTGTTACAGACCCCATAATATGGGCGGTCTTTGTAATTTACCTTTCTTTTTTTTTTCTTCTTTCAATAAATGTGTAGTTACTGCTTGAACCATGCACCTTGGAAAATAGTGAAACATTATAATTTGACCTTCACCAGGTAACTTAATAACAAAATGATGAAAGGAGGAAAGGCCAAGGAAACAGCAGTAATGTTGAGACTTCGGCTCTGATTGCTTTTCGGATAGTTATTTACGGGTAAATGCACTTATTCGGATAAGTGATAATCAAGAAAATAAAATTTTCTTCCTCACATAAATTTAAAAAAGGAAAATGGAATTATTGGTCGATCAACTTTCCCCCCTCAAATTCTAAAATAAGAACACTCCGTGTTAAGATTGGTGAAAGGTGGGGGAGTCCATGAATCTTATAATCTCAGGACTTAGGATCAGAATCTGAATATGTTTGACTTGGGCTTTAGAGTTCTAATACCAGGGTGTTACAAACCTCACTGAACCGGAACCCATTTCAGGGTAGGCTTTCACAGACCTATTTCTAGCTTTAGATCCTTGGGTGGGCAGCCTATACATCAGTCCATGGTAGAGCTCTGCACCCACCCGTCCCAGTGAAAGTTGCAATAGCTGGCAGCTGTCGATATGCACTTTTTAGTTGGAGCCAAGCTATGGCAACACTCTTTAATCCCTGTTCTCTGTTCCACTAAAATCATAGCAGACTTTTTTCCATCCCCCCTGCTGCTACAAATTACTATAGCTGGCCTTCGCTTAGGACCTCCATCTCCCTTAAGGTGCCCTCAGTACTAGGTTGAGGTCAACCTTATCTTTTGTGCCCAAAATTACTGTCATTTTCAGCAAAACTTCAATCTGCAGGATATACTAGAGTTACTAGTCATGTTTCAGTTGCCATTGAACTCCATGATTTCTGAGTATCACTACAGCTCAGGTTGTTTGTTTTGAGTGCAAATTTCAGATGCAAGCTTATGTTTAAATGTTTCAGTCTGAAATTTAAATACCAATGGTTGTCCAGTCTTTTTATCCCATTTTGGATTGGGGCGACCTGTGGGAAACAAGTAGACAACCCATGCCCAATCGAATTGTTCTGTGTGGGGGTGTTGTTGCTGCCTTTAGTTGGGTCTCTTAAGGTTATGGCTTGCTGAACATTGGATGTGTCGGGCCCGCTCCACTGTTTTGATGATCATCAACCGACACCATGTGACACATTGGCATATAAACTTGCTTTTTCAAAGGTGCGGGTCAGGCCTAGGGAGATAGGATGGTTAGGCTAGTCCTACTAGATTCATCTCCATTTACTGCAAATCCTTTAAAGGTCTGTCTTTGTGAAGTTAATAGATTAGTGGTTGCTGTCGGTAAGTATGTTTGGGTGACATTTAAAGTGGGCAGGTTTGTCAATTAGTAAGGTTGTTGGTTCTCATAGCCAACAAAAGATAATAATGAAACAAAATAAAGAAAAAGAGGGAGAGAAGAGAAATGCTTGAATAGAATTACTGCTTTCGAATAAATAGGTTCTTGCTGTGGTGAACCTTCTGGTCTTTAAGTGTTTGTTTTGATTAGCATGTGCTTTACATTGACTATCATATTGCTTAGTTTATATCGAGTTAGATTATCATTATCATTTATGCTATGTTTTTAGATTACTGATCATTGCTATGAGAAATGGCATGTTTCATTTATATGTTGATGCATGAGCATTTGCATATCATCCTTAGATATTTAGAACCCACTGACCTATTAGGAGAGAGTCTGGTATACTTGGGCCATTGGGACAAGGCATTCGATCGATGAGGCCGGTGGAAATCTCTCAGCCAGTCACCAACTTGAGAAGCCCCTATGGGTGGAGGTTTGATGACCGGTGGTCTTTCAAATATGATTTAGATGTCACACCCCGAGCCCATGCACATCATCCGTGTGCTAACCTAGACTCTAGGGTCAGCCAACTTGTGTGTGATACATTTGCATGATCAATCTTAGAGGGCCCTATTAGGAGTGAAAAAAAAGAGGTAAATGTGTGTCCTTTGCACATGACAATTTTAGATGATGATGATGATTGTAATGATATGTTTTCTTATTTCCAACAATATTTTTATATCTTTGTGTATAAAAATAATTCTCATGTACTACACTTATTTTTGTTTAATATGATGAATATTTAATATTAGAGATATACCCAAATGATTTTACAAAATTTATCCATTTTGTAACTTTTTTGTGTTTTTATCTTTTTTTCTATTTTTTATTATTTTATTATAACATCAAGAGTTAACTTAACCTAAAACGATAAACTATTGACCTATTGCCAAATATAAGAACAACTTCACTTTTGAGTTAGATTTGAATTTTTTATTTCATTACCATCATCAATAAAAACAAATCTTTGTAATCACACTTTTTTTTTTATTTAGTATGAGTAATAAAATATTATTATCAATGAAATACTAAAGATGTGTCCAATGTTTCCTACAAAATTTCTACATTTTTCATATTCTTTTTTTGTTTTTCTATCTTTTTTATATTATTTTGTTATTTAATTATGATATCAAGTGCTAGCACATTTTCTCAAAAGGTTAATTTTGTTGACCCTCTACAAAATAGGAAAACAATTTAATTTTTGGATCAGCTTTAAATTTCGAATTCCATTTCAATCATTAGTAATATTACACTTATTTTTATTTAATATGGTTAATGTAAAATATTAGTGAATTTCTATATTTTTCATATCTTTGTGTTTTTGTATTTTTTAATTTTATTATTTAGTTCTATAATCAAGGGTTGACACATTTGACTCAAAAGGATGAATTATTTACCTACCACCAAATAGGAAAACAAATTATTTTTGGGCAGTTTTAAGTTTTGTGTTTAATTTCCGGCGCCAATAGAAAACAATTATTGATAGGAAAACATGCAATTTAATTTTTGGGTCAGCTTTATATTTCATATTTCATTTCCATCACTTATTTTTATTTAATATGTTAATGTAAAAATATTAGTGAATTTATATAATTTTTACATCTTTGTGTTTTTTATCATTTTTAATTTTATTATTTAATTCTTGCATACCAAGGGTTGACACATTTGACTCAAAAGGTTGAATTATTGACCTACCACCAAATAGGAAAACAATTTATTTTTGGGCAGTTTTAAATTGTGTTTAATTTCCAACATCAATAGAAAACAATTATTGTTTACAATGCATATTTTTCTTTAATATGATTAATATAAAATATTAGATATGTGCACAATTTTCTATATTTTTTATTTTTTATAATTTTTATATTTATTTATATTATAAAAGTTTTGTTATTTAGCTATAACATCATGGGTTGACCCATTTTGACTTGGATGGTTGAATTATTTACTCACTATAAAGATGGAAGAATAGTATCACGTAGTTTTGGGGTTGATATTAAACATGGGGTCTTTATTTCTAAAAGTATTTGGATATAGATCTAATTGACATAATTTTTGAAGAAAAAAGAAAATGACAAAACGTATTAGCTACTCGCTACCAACATGGAAAAATGATATTACTTTTTGGTTGGTTTTGAATATGGGCTTTATGTTATTAAAATTATTTGGATATAAATCTTTTTTTGTGTAACTATTTTAGATATGGATCTAATTGATAGAATTTATTTGAACCAAAAAAATGATAGAATTTGTTAGTGAGAAAAAGTAGCTTAAATATAGGATTTAATGAGAGAATGGGAATTAATACTTTAAATATAAGACTTAATGAAAGGGAATTGAATGAGGTAAAAACTAGTTCAAGTTACACTTTGCTCTCACTAAAGAGAGGCAAATTAAAAGATAAGGGCATTTTGGTCAAGAATAGGATTTAATGAAAGATGATGGGAATAAATACCTTAAATATAAGACTGAATAAGAAGGAATTGAATGAGGAGAAAAAGTAATAGTTCAAATTACATATTATTCCTCACAATTAAAGTGGGACCAAATTAAAAAATTAGGGTATTTTAATCAAACAAAAGTTCTACGATCTCATTGGTACTTTTAATAGTAGTATAGAAGCGTAGATGTAGATTTCAAAAATATGAATATATGTGAATATGCTTTACATACCTAGTAAATGGCTGTCTATAAGGTAGGTGGAGTTTGCATCTTGTTTCTTGGAATATAATCCAGGCCAAGTATCTTAAGAGGCCATATTGACAATCCAAATTGTATGTGGTATTTTGAATGGAATTTTACATGGCTTGGATTAATTTTTCCTTGGTCATTAGGGCTTTAAAAACCAATATAGAAATAGAACATCTTTGGACACTAGTTTCAGGTTAGGAGAACAAGGAGTAACCATTGCCTACCTCTATCCTTTTCTTGCGTTAACAATTTTTTGTCAATTAAGTTTTTAAAAATAATTTTGATTTTTATTATAAAACATTAAAACCATAAACCATTGCCCGGGTCAAACAATTCTCAACTATGGATTTTTTTTTTTTTCATTTTTTTTCGGTAAAACCCGTGCTAGGTGGAAAGAGGCAAAGAACTGGATAGGCGTTGGGTTTGGTTTGGTTGCTAAGGTCAACAACGATTTTAAAACTATGTTCATCACTCAATTATAATAACGATGAGCAGACAATCTATTTTCCATTAACACCAACAAGGTGTGACGGTGGGCCCGGATTTGTTAAAACCTAAAAACAAGCTACAAAGCCTGGATGTGCTCTTAGTTTGTTCACAGGCTATTTGCCTTTAGGAACAACGTTGGCCCTTGGGTACCCATGATTTCTTGAAATAGTTGTTTTCTTAATCTTTATAATGAATAACTCAAGTACATATACTTTAAAATTTTAGATGATATCTTTAATTAATTCGAATAATGGCTAGATTTATAGAACATTAAGATTACATAACAAAAATAATAATTTTTTCAACTTTGGTGCCATCAGGAAACTAGATATTGAATTCAAGGAGAGAGAGTACATGACTCGGTTCAAAAGATAGATGTTTTGTTAATTAAGAGATTAATGCCAAACGTTCTTGATCCAAGAGTTGTTTCCCTTCCATCAGTTTTTCACTTTATATGTTGCACATGTGCATGTATAAAAACAATATTGGAATTTCAAGTACTCAACCAATGAATCATCAAATTCGACAAATCAGGATAATTTTGATTTTGAGATGAAACAATGTCAAGTGAATTTGATAGTTCATTCAATGTTGAACTTTCCAAGAGACCCATGAATTAATGGATGACTACATGACCATTTCATATTTATTGAATATTGAACTTTTCGAAAAAAGAAAAAAAAAAAGGAAATCATCAAATATTGAACTTTCCAAGAAAAACTAAATTTAGGGTCCATTTGGTCTATTCAGATTCTAGTTGTTTGATTGACTGAATTGGAATTTCATTCCCATTCCTACAGGAATGACATTCCATTTGAGGGAATGACCATTCTCTCTCCCTCCCTTGGAAATGAGAATCCATTTTAGATCTAAATATTGATTCTTGTTTGAACCAAATAGATGAGAGGATTAGACTATTCATGGATTTTGATTCCAATTCCAACTATGAACCAAATAGACCCTTACAAGATTAATTCATATTTAATTTGTAATTTGATGAGGGCATATTTGGCCCTCTAGTGACAACGTGACACATGGCATCTCATAACAATTGGATGACACTCAGACACCACTTATGTGATGACTAGCCTTACCTAAAGTGATGGAGTCCCACCTGGTGACTTGCGTCCATTGTTGACCCAGTGGAAACCTAGTTGGTGACCCCATTTACAATTTGGGGTGGCTAACAACACCTTGTCTAGAGCCGACCTGTGGCATCTCGTCCCCAGCCGAAGTGACCTCGATGTGAAGAGTGACCTCCTTCGAGGGATTGTCGACATGTGATATGTGTTCGCCGATCAATTCTACATGCATATCCTGTCACTCCCGGGTTTCTTGGAAGTTGACCATTGAATCGAATGTTCCGGAGGAAATCTAATAAGGCATAAAGCCTGGTCTATGTGTGCCACTACCTCCGAGGACTTCGGACTGACTAGCCATGTTTTCCCGGAGACCTTGGACGTGGTGCGTGAAGCCCACAACAAACAATGCCTATATAGAAGTCTTATTTTTAACCTCAGAAAGTATGCACAATTTAGTTCTCGCAGCTTTCAAGCTCTCTCAAAAATTTTCAATTCGATGATTTAAGCATCAAAGTGCCCATCCCGAGTAAAGCAACCCGGACACTCTGACATTGTCTCTTTATAGGTTGACCCGACGAACTAGCCAGCTTGGCATTCGAACCACCTTCTAGGAGGGAGCTGTCAGATTGCGCATCATCATAATTAATGACCCACTTTGTCTAAAAGAATGTGACCCACGAGTCAATTAATGAAGTGAAAATCTTTATGATGGATCTTTTATTTGAATTAGAAAATTAAATCATAGAGGTTGTTTGCTTTAGTATATATGGATCTAACATCATTTAAAGTAAGCATTATTTTTAAGAGTGGAGGTTATAACTCTTACTTTTATTTTACTAAAAATCATGAATGTGCTTTACACGTGGAAAATCTAGATGATGATAATTATAGTAATAATGTATCCACAAATTTCTATAAGTATGTATTTTTTTATTTTTTATTTTTATAGTTTTTTGTTTTTTTATTATTAACTAGATGCAAATTGCAAAATCCAAATCTAATTACATAAAGACCTAATCCAAATATTTGATAATCGAATCAAGTTGTGAAGTTTGAAGTATCACTAACAAGCCTACTTGTTTGACTAGATTCTTCTTTTTGTAATGTTTTATCTTTTTGGTGTATCTTTTTTTGTTCATTTATCAAAGAAATGTAAGATTTAAATAGATGGAAATGAATAAGGTGAAAACTGAAAAATAGAAGTTCAATTTACAATGTAAATTGATTTGGAAACATTTACTTATATACTTAAAGCATTTGGGGGGTGTACAGTAACCCCCCTATGCTCGACACATGTACCATTTTGAGGACCCTTGTGCTTGACACGTATACCCTTGTCTTAGTCCCTTGTGCTCTAACGAATCCAAAGGGCCGAATTTCTCTCCTAGTCTGAAGGATAATCTCGTGTGTAATCTATTTAACGAATCCAAATGGTTGAATCTCTCTCCCAACCTCTAAAGGATCCAAAGACTCTCTCCCAGTCACAGACTTGTTTTCTAGTAACAGGTAGGGTCGAATTAGAAACTCTCTCCCAGTTTGACAGACACAGGCTTGTTTTCTGGTCACATGTAGGGTCGAATAAGAGGATCCAAAGGATAATCTCGCGTGTAATAAGCCTCCAAAGGATCCAAAGGTTCGAATCAAAGACTCTCCCAGTCTGACAGACACAAACTTGTTTTCTGGTCACAGGTAGGGTCGAATCTAACATACTTAAATGTCTTAGTCCCCTGTGCTCCAATGGATCCAAAGGATCCAAAGGAAAGAATCTCATGAGTAATAAGCCTCCAATGGATCCAACAGATCCAAAGGATCCAAAGGGCCAATTTAGAGACTCTCTCCTAGTCTGACAGACACAGAGGGCTGAATCCAACAAATCTAAGCCTTCTTACAATTTGACATGTATGTCTGACAGACACAGAGACTCACTCCCAGTGTCGGCTCTCCCCCTCTTTCTTGCACAGTCTCTTAGTCTCGGCTCTCCCGCCTCTCTCTTGCATAATCTCTTAGTCTCTCCCAGTCTTGGCTCTCCCCCCTCTCTCTTGCAAACCTCTTAGGCTGCACAGTCTTTGACAGTCTCTCCCAGTCTCGGCTCCCCCCCTCTCTCTTGCAAACCTCTCTCGCATTCTCTCTCTCCCCCCTTTCTCCCTTTTCTTACAAGTTACAACAGACACAACACTAAATCATACCCCTTCCTTCCTCCCCCCGCAAGCCCCGATTTGGCGATGTGTTTGACAAACACAGAGACGCTAGTCCCGATTTTGCCTCTCTCAGTCTCTTCGAGTCTCTGCTCTCCCCCTTCTCTCTTGCAAACCTCTTAGGTTCCCTACTCTCTCTCTCCCTCTATCTACTCTCTCAAAGTTTTCTCTTTCCTTCTTCCCTCTTTCTATTTCTTCCAGCGGTAGTAGTGTGTTGCGTATCCTACAAAGTGTTTGAACAATTCTATAAAGGAAAAACCTATGTATACCAAAAACCAATAATTCTACAAAGTGTTAGCACTACAAATATCAACAGGAAATAAATGAATTAATTACTAGAAGTCAGAGTTCTGACATTAAACACATGGAAGTAAAGGTTATTGTAAGAGTAATAACAACACCAAGGGAAAACTTGTGTATATCCAAAACGAATAATTCTACAAAGTATTAGCACTACAAATATCATTAGGAAATCAGGAAACACCTACAACAAAGAGGAGAGTTGAAGAAGTAGAAGGAGAAGGAACAAAGAAGAGAGTTGAAGAAGAGCATGCATTCAAAATAATTGAAGGGGATATAAATAAGATATAAGTGGCATATAAAGACAAACAAAGAAAGATATTATTATTATTCCATCGTAAACATTAAACAGCCCCAAAACATAGACATTGGTTATCCTAAAATAGAAGAAGATTAAACGTTAGTAACAAAAAGTTGAAGGAAAACCTAAAATAGAAAAAGATTAAGGAAGAAGGTGAAAAAAATGGAGAGATGTTACCTAGCAGTATTTATTAGCCAAGATGTTACCTGCGAGTAGTGTAGGATACAAAATGGTTATTGTCATTGCTACCGCAGCTATGCCGTCAAAGTAGTGTAGGATATGCAACACATTGCTACCACTACAAGAAACATAGAGAGAGGGAGGGAGGAAAGAGAAAACCATGAGAGAGTAGAGAGGGGGGAGAAAGAGAGGGGTTTCACTAGGGGGTTTCACCATCACTATCATTACCATTGGAAGGAGAAAACCGAAATCATGAGAAGGGGGAGAGAGAGAGTGCGAGAGAGGTGCGAGAGAGAAGAGTAAGAGCCTAGGAGGTTTGCAAGAGAGGGGGGAGAGCCAAGATTGGAAGAGATTAAGAGAGGCAAAATCAGGGCTTACGTCAGCCTAAAAGGTTTGCAAGAGAGGGGGGAGAGCGGAGACTCGAAGAGACTGAGAGAGGAAAAATCAGGACTAATTGGGGCTTGCGGGGGGAGGAAGGAAGGGGTATGATTCGGCATTGTGTCTGTCGTTACTTGTAAGAAAAGGGATAAAGGGGAGAGAGAGAGTGTGTGAGAAAGGTTTGCAAGAGAGAGAGGGGGGAGAGTCGAGGCTAGGGGAGATTGAGAGACTGTGCAAGAAAGAGGGGGGAGAGCCAAGATTGGGAGATACTGAGAGACTATGCAAGAGAGAGGCCGGAGAGCCAAGACTGAGAGGCTATGCAAGAGAGAGGGGGAGAGCTAACACTGGGAGAGAGTCTCTATGTCTGTCAGACATATGTGTCAAGTTGTTAGAAGGCTTAGATCCATTGGATTCAGCCCTTTGTGTTCGTTAGGCTGGGAGAGAGTCTTTGATTCGGCTCTTTGGATCCTCTAGATCCATTGGATCCATTAGAGGCTTATTACTCGTGAGATTCTTTCCTTTGGATCCATTGAAGCACAGGGAACTAAGCCATTTAAGTATGTTGGATTCAACCCTACCTATGTCTAGAAAACAAGTCTGTTTCTGTTAGACTGGGAGAGAGTCTTTAATTCGGTCCTTTGGATTCTTTGGAGGTTTATTACACGTGAGGTTATCCTTTAGATCCTCTGATTCGGCCTTGCCTATGACTAGAAAACAAGTTTGTGTCTGTCAAACTGGGAGAGAGTCTCTGATTCGGTCCTGTCTGTGACAAGAAAACAAGTCAGTGTGCCTTATTCTAGTTTGCCCTCCTCCTTTATATTGACCTTAACGAGTTATTCTCCTAATCTGGTTAGGAGTTTATTGATCCAAATCTTTATTTAGACCTGGACTCTTTAAGTGAGAAGGCTTATCCCTTATCTTATCTGCAGATCAAGATCAGTTTCTCCTAATCCAATTAGAAGTTTCCTAATCCAAATCTTTATTTGAATCTAGACTCTTTAAGTGGATAAGAATTATCCTCTTATCCTTATCTATTGATCCATACCCAGATTCGCCCCCTATTTAATTAATCCAACTAACCTAGTTCAAAATGGGCTTTAAGCCCATTAAGCTTTCAGGTCATTTCCTTATAATGTTGGCTAGCTTGGCTCTTTGTGTATGGCATGGGACCCTATCATTGATCTCCACATAAGCCACATGGGTTCAACCTAGTCTCTGCTACAAGGCCCGGTCGAATTCACTGTTGAATATAGTGAACCCCTGAGTCCATTAATATGGGTTCTTAATGGGCCCAACATTTACACTATGGTCATTGTGTCTAGCCATCTTATAAAGGCCCAAGGACTGTGGGTAGATGTGAGATTAATCCATCAGGTTTATTATTCCTAAATGATCTTACACTTAACCTCTCAGCCCATAATGATCAAGCACTGCTCGACAAAAGAGGACCTCTCCCTCGACTGCAAGGTACAATGCTACACTCTCTACTTACATGGATTTCGGGAATTAAAACCTTTTGCAAACAATTTGTGAAACCATAATATATATGTATATCCCTATATAAATATATTTTGCAAAACAAATTTCAACAAGTTTGAAATCAACTACCAGTAGTTTAGGTTTCCATTAGAGAGAGTGCATTCCCTAATCATTCACTTTATCCGACAAAGGGGCTGATCCTGTCACTATGATCACCCACCCAGGTTTTGACCCCCTCTAAGGATTTCATTGATTGGCATATCAAAGTCAGCCCAATCCGATACGTAGTGCAATACCATAATCGAGTCTAGGGGTCAGGTGTAACATTCCAGTTTTGTCCATTTGTCTCCAAGGTCGAGGGCAATACTAGAATTTGGTCCGGTTCAGGGTTTCAAGAAAACCCACATTGCATGTGCCTCAAGTCTCGCCCTAGCATCTAAGACAAGCCACTTAACCCACTTGGCAGCACATCAGTGTCAAACTTGGCAAGAGAAACCTTCGCAGGTCTATCCAACGGTTGTGAAGATTTTAAATGAGTCTCATTAGTATCCAGTTTAAGGGTATTACACAGAAACACACCATATAACATGAATCAGATATGTACTTTTATTCATTTATAATAAATGTCATAATGTCTCATAAGTGTCCAGCTCCCACTTACACTTAGGTCCAATCGGGTATAAGCCAAAGTTCCATACTTTCCACGTGTTTCTCAAACATTTTCTGTGTCAATGGTTTAGTTAATGGGTCTACCACATTCTCCACTGATGCTACCTTCTGAATCTAGATGTCCTCTCTACCAATATTGTTGTCCCACAACAATGGTAGGATTCCAAATTCTAAGATGAACCACTTCATCATAGATAACCTCACTTACAACAATGTGCTCAGCTTGGGTTGTGGATAGTTATTCTTATTACACAGGACCCCATCGTGAAGGTGTAACCAGATGTATACATTCTATCATCTGGGTCTAATTGAAAGTTAGTATTAGTATATCCAATGATCTGTAGTGAATTACCATCGAATATCAAACAAAAATCTTTTTGTCATTCGAATGTGTTTTAGTATGTTTTCACAACTATTCAGAGCTCCTGTCCTAGGTTTTGATTGATATTTTCTTACCACAGTTATAGACTAAGCAATGTCTAGTTGAGTGCACAACATGGCATATATGATGCTCCCTATGACTGAGGCATAGAGAACTTCTCTCATGCCCTCAATCTCCTTGGAAGTCTTGGGGGACATACCCTTGGAGAGAGTGACTTCGTGCCTGAAAGGAACATTTCCTTTCTTTGAGTTCCCTATACTGTATCTTTTGACAATCTTGTCAATGTAAGTAGATTGAGATAATTCTATTATCCTCTTTGATCTATTTCTATAGCGTCAAATACCCAAGATGTAGAAGGCCTCTCTAAGATCTTTCAAGGAGAATTGCTATGAAAGCCATACTTTCATTGTAGTTAACATCCCTACATCATTCCCAATGAGTAGGATGTCATCTACATATAGAACCAGGAACGTAACTTTATCTATCACTGTCTTCCTGTAAACACATGGCTCATCCAAATTCTGCTCAAGGTCAAATTATTTGATTGTAGAGTTAATCTAGATGTTCTAGCTCCTAGAAGCTTGCTTAAGTCTATATATTGATCGATTAAGTTTACACACCATGTGCTCCTAACCTACAACAATGAACCCTTGCGGTTGTTGCATGTAGATATCTTTAGTAAGATCTTCATTCAGGAATGTGTTTTTGACATCCATTTGCCAAATCTCATAGTCATGTTGTTCTACTATAGGTAGTAGGATTTTAATGGACTTAAGCATGGCTATTGACGAAAATGTTTCCTCATAATCGATTCTCTCTTTCTGAGTGTACCATTTTGCCACAAGACGAGCTTTATAAGTCTCAACGTTACCATCTGGGACCTTATTCCTTTTGTAAATCCACTTGCAACCAATTGCTTTCACCCTAGGGGTGGGTCTACAAGAGTCCAAACCTTGTTGGTCTCCATTGAATCCATCTCAGCTTTCATGGTGTCTATCCACTTCAAGGAATCTATGTCTAACATAGCTTCTGTATAAGTTACGAGATCTTCCTCACTGGTCGTGGCTTCTACCAAGTAACTTTCTTGGTCATAGCCATAACGAACTAGAGGCCTAGATACTCGGGTAGACCTTCTAGGTTGGTTATTATCTAGAGTTTGTGGGACATCTCCCACTACCCCTGAGCTCTCTTCATTAAGAACAACTTCCTGATGATGATTGTTCAAGATGTAATCTTCTTCCAAGAAATGGGCATTTTGACCATAAAACACCTTTTGCTCTTTTAGGTCATAGAATAATTATCCTACAGAGCCTTTGGGGTAGTTTACCAATAGGCAATGGCTGGTCTTGGATTTCAATTTGTCAGCACTTGTTCTTTTGACATGTGTTGGACAACCCCAAATCTTCAAATGTCTTACACTTGGTTTCTTACCAGTCCATAACTCATATGAAGTCTTAGGAACAGATTTGGTTGGAACCCGATTCAACACATATATCACAGTCTATAATTTGTACCCCCAAAAGGATGTAGGTGGATCCAAGTGTACGAGAAGTGATCGGACCATATCCAATAAAGTTTGGTTCCTCTACTCTGATACACCATTTAATTATGGTGTAGCAAGAGTAGCTAACTGTTAAACAATCCCATTGTCCCTTAAGTAATCCCTGAATTCATCGGAGAGATATTCACATCATCGATCTGATTGAAGGGTGTTGATCTGTCTCCCCAATTGTTTCTCGACCTCTTGCCTGAACTCTTTGAATGATTCAGACTTATGTCTCATTAGGTACACATAACCATACCGTGAATGATCATTGATAAAAGTTATGAAATATATGTGCTGGTTACGTGTCCTAACATTTAGGGGACCACATACATTAGTATGTATTAGGTCAAGCGTGCTTGTAGATCTTTCAAGCTTACCTGTAAATGGCTGCTTTGTTATGTTATCCTGAAGGCAAAGTTCACAGTTTGGAAGATCTTATATAGTTAGAAAATCCAAAGGACCATCCTTTACCAGCATTGTGATACGATCTATGTTAATGTGGCCATGTCGGTAATGCCACAGACACGTGGAATTGTTTCACGTGTTCTTTTCTTGGGGATTATTTATGACGTAGTTTCGATTAAGTTTGTTTCCAGAGAAGGATGGAGAGCATAGAGACCATTCTCAAGTTCTTCATATGTGAGGAATTTGTTATTCCGTTTAACAATAATCACATCACTGAACAAAATAAAATAACCATCCATGCACAATTTTGAAACAAAAATCAAATTTATTCTAAGTGTAGGTACATAAAGACAATCTTTAAGTACATTGATTCCTTCTCTGAAAACTAATTCTACAGTTCCTATGGCTATAGTTGCAACTATTGCAAAAGGCCCCAAGTAGAGTGTAACTTCTCTGTCACTCAATCTTCTACTTGTGTTGAACCCCTGCAATGTGTTACATGCATGAGTAGAAGCCCCAGAGTCAATACACCAGGAAGTAGAAGTGACCAATAAATTGGTCTCTATGACAAAAGATTCAAAATTACATTGTTTCTTGGTCTCTAGATAATGAGGACAATTTCTCTTCTAGTGGCTGGTCTATTTGCAGAAGTGGCAGGCATCCGATGTCTTGTCCTTTTGCCTTTTAAGCTTGCTAACATTTTTCTGAGGCATTTTCTTTGCCTTCATCTTCTTCTTGCTCGACTTGTCGTGTTCAACAAAAATGGCTATGGGCTTATCCTTATTTATCAGTTCTTCAGCCCTCTACAACATATTGATGAGTTCCTGAAGGCTAACATTTAGCTTATTCATGTTATAGTTCATGATAAATTAATTAAAGGAGGGAGGCAATGAGTTTAGGATGGTGTCGACTTTGGTGACATGATCAATCCTTGACCCGAGAGCCTCAAGTTCATTGATGTAACCCATCATCTTTAGACAATGGTCATGAACCATTTGGCTCTCAGTCATTTTAGCGGTCATAAACAACTTTAAGACCCTTTGCCGAGTAGAATGATTCTACTCTTTGTACATCATCCTCAGACTATCTAGGATATCATTGGACACTTCGTACATCTTCCCATTCTTGATATTCCTTCCTACGAGCCTCAGAAGCCCTATCACTCGACGATTTGGAGTAGGATTTTTGGAAACCCTGTCCAATTTCTTAGATGTTAAAACCAACATAAGGTTATAGTACCAATCAACATGGTTTGAGCCCTTAAGCTTATTATCATCCAATAATTTGGTGAATTATCCATTTTCCATTTCTGATAAAGGGCAAAGCAAATTATTAGTCTACAACCTGATTTGATTCATGTTATCTACATAGAAATGACTTTTAATCTATGCTCCATCTCCATTTGTTCATCTCTGAGATTTCCCTCCTATCTTAGTGATGGAGACTGCGATGTATGTCTCTAGAAATGTGGGAAATCACAAAGAGTGCATGGAGCCAATTGTTTCAGTTGCATAACCCCCACCACCTTTTGTGAAGCATCATATCCACTCATCTTATGAGCTTTCCCTTTGGATCATATCCAGTAACTGTTTATCCACCATATTTGTGAACGCCAAAGTACCGTGAGAGAGTCTTCCATTTTAGGATAGACCCCTCCCACATTAGTCTATGATGCCCCTATTTTCTTAAGAAACATCCAACAGACTCACAAGAAAATGGATAACCCAATTTTATGGTGCATCTCTTCGTTACTCATAAGCCCATCTTCATGCTAATGATGGAAGGCCTTTAGAGAGTTCATCATATGAATCTCATTATCACATGCACTTATATTTTGCTGGAGGGAACAAGTAATTATGCCCTAATTCTTTATTTAGGTCATACCAAAGTGGCTTCCACTGACTTTTTTAAAGTCATATTCAAATGGTCCCTAAACGGGCTAGGGTTTTGCACGATTCCTCCTGGAGAGGAAGCTGATGTTGGGGACATCAAGAAGGGAGATCATCCAATGATCTTAAGGACACCATGGCAATGATGTGCATTCAGCCATGGTGTGCGAAAGAGCCACTATCGAATGAACACGGGTCAAGTGCTTATGGCCCATGTATGTAGCACATCACACATCATACATCACATGCATGAAACAATCACACAATTGATCTAATCAATTATATCAACTATAAAACCCTTAGTTAAGTTAAATTAATATCAGTCCATTAAAGCCCATAACATTATCATATAACCTTATCTAAGTATATGGGCTGAATAGCAAAAGGCAATTCAGTCCATATAGAATTTATGCTGAATTAGGGCTAGTGATGTTTTAACATAATAAAATTGGGTTTTATAGGGTGGGCCGAGTTGCATCTTGTAATGGGCCATCAAACCCTTGGCCCAAATTAGAATTTGGGGATGAGAACAGACCCCTATTGAACCAGAGGTTCGGTCCAACCAGTTTGGACCAATCTTGGGTCAAATCGGCCAAGGGTTTGGTGTCCATTGCAAGATTCAATTGAAGATTGTGATATGAAATTAATTACATCTGATTAAAGACAATCAAGAATCAGCAAGAATATATATCAGAGGATTGTTGATAACTCTGTATTTTGATGCATTAAGGGCACCATTTTAGGGGTATTTTATTCCTTAAAATAGTCAAAATGTGCCATTTTCCCAGTTAAATTCAATATTATGACCTCTGAGGGTCCCTGTGCAAATCCTGGGGAAAATTGAGGAAGTTTCAGGGCTGAAATGCTGTTTTTGGGAAGATGGTATAAATTTCAGCTGAGAGAGGGGGTATTTCTGTAAAAAACTGAGCACAAGAGGGCGCCTCCTATCTACCAAACCCAGATAGGCGCCCCTCCTACTATATTATCATACTCTTCTCTCCTTAACAAGCCTATAGCACCTCCCCACTCATTTTTTTTTCACCTCTAACAAACCTTACCCGCCCTTGGCTATCAAATCTCCACCCTCCACTCTCTCCTAACCTCTAATCTCAACCATCCAAGCCTTAACAACCTCTCATACCCTTAGATCTCTCCCTAAACAGCATCCTAGCCTTACACCTCACTCCTTAAACCTCAACCAATCACCTTAGGGTGCCACATCACATAGATCAATCACCTTTCTCTAGCTATAGGCGCCCAAATCTGCACTCTCCATTATGGGTGCCCAAATCTCAACCCTACATAATATTGGGCACCCTTTCCTCCTCTTTTTAGCCTTAAGATCTCCTAAGAACAATCCTAACTCTCCATTCTCAAACCCTAGGGCACCCATATTTTTGCATAAACCCAAGAGCTGCCCACCTCTTCTTCTCTAATCCCAGTTATGCCCACCATTTTCTATAAAAGAGGACCCAAGGGGGGCCTTGGGGAAGAGGTTGGTTAATTCTCCTATTTCAAGGCTAAGGTTTCTTGAGGAGTTCAAGGGTTGTAGAAGGGAATGATACCTAGTTCTTGTTAGGAGGGGTTCCTAGAAGCAGTCCAGCCAATCTGCAACTATCACCACTAGATTTGACCAACCATCCCTTTCGTTTTCTTCATTTTCTTTTATGTTGTTTTTATTCTAGCAATCTTTTAGATTTAATTTTGGTTGGATTATGCTCCCAAGTAAGATGAAAGGCTGTTCTTGAGAAGTTCAAGGGTAGATGAAGAGTAGAATGCCCAAGCAAGATGAGGGGTTTCTGCTTGTAGTTTGCCTAGCCATTACTACCACCTCTAGATCCAGATCTCAACTAGTTTTCGATAGTTTTAGATATACTTTTTATGCATGTTTTTATTTTTCGTTCTTTAATTTCTAGATTTTTTTATTTTATTTCTGCAATTTATTTTTATCAAATTTAATTTTTGTCTTCCTTTCTGCAGATTTGAAATTTAGCCAAGTAAGATGAAAGGCCCATCTCGAGGAGTTCGAGGGTCAAAGGATAGATTCGGAGAATGCTACCTCTAACAGTGTTGCAGATTTTTTATTTTTGTTATTTATTTATTTTTTTGCAATTTTTACTTTTAGCATTGTTAGAATTTTATTTTAATGGATTCTAGTTCAATTAATTAAATTTTGTGTTTCTGCAATCTCAAATCTTGTTATTTTGTCTAGATTGAAGTATGTAACAATTTTACCCTCTCTTCCCTGTGGATACGATCCATTTCTCACCACTAACTGCATTTTGTAGTTATTTTGAGAATCAAAAAATTTATAAATATTGAAACTGGTGTTCCAAAGTGGTTAGAGATACGCTTCCGGACACACCAAGTTTTTGGCACCGTTGTCGAGGAAGCAATGAAGAAAAATTTTAATTTTCTTTGTTTGGATCTGTTTCATTATTTCTTTTTATTTTCGTTTGATTACTTGATCTGTAATCTCATTTTAAATCTTGTTTCTTTTTTATTTTGTAGGATGTAATAGCAAAAGGTGGGGTACCGGAGCATTGCCTGAATGCTGAAGAAAAGAGAAGAGAAGAGAAATTGGGATTGCGATTCAGGTGTAGTCGTCCCAATTTAATCAAACTTTTGTGTTTTTATTTTTGAATTCTTTTTGGTAAAGTAGCATTTTCGAATTCTTAGTTAATTATTTTTATTTCTTGATAGATTCGATTTATTTCTTTTAGGAATACTTTTTGTTTCATTCTTAGATCTATTTTTTGTTTAGGATTGTTAGGTTTTGTTTTTTTTTTTCTTTAGTTTCATATTAGAAACTCATTTCATTTCTTGGATTTTTATTGTTACGTACTCTTAGTTTTTATTTTTATTTTTATTTTCTGTTTAATCTTTAGAGTAGCGAGCTCCCTTCTTAATCTTCATTTCTATAGTATTAATTTTTTGCAAAATTAGTTCATTTATTTTTCTTTTCTGTGATTAATTGTTGCTGTAATTAATTGCTCCCTTAATTAGTGGTTTAGTTGAATAATTAATTGTTAACTAGGAAAGTGTTCAAAATTTTGAATTTGAATTTAAATTTCAAAAAAAATATATTTTAAAATTTTTTGCATTTACATTCCAACATTTAAGGTTTGATATGTTCTAGAGCATGCATCCTATAGGATTATTTAAATGCTAAAATCATCTTGTTAGTTGTTAATGTGTTAGGGTTTTTCATTTTTTTTAATTGCTCTCTTTGTTGAATTAATTTGTTTCGTTATTTTATTGCTGAATTGCATATTAGAGATAACTGTTCATGCATTGTAATTAGATGCATTTATTTTGTTTATTGTGTTTTTCCATTAATCCATTAAGGGCAATCCAATTTAAATAAGATAAGGTGGGGATTTTGTCACCCTTTCTTGGCCTAAAATCCACCAACCTTTCACGTGTGGTTAACCCTAAACACTAAACCCTAAATCCTACACCCCAAACTTTCAACCCGAAACCCTATACCCTAAATCCGAAACTCGAAACCCTATACCATCGTCCCGAAATGCCAAATCCCAAACCAAAAACCTATACTCTATAATCCTAAACCATAAACCCTAAAGCCCAAAACCCTATACACTAAACCCTAAACCCTTAATCCTAAACCCTAAACCCCAAACCCCTAAACCACTAAAGCCCTAAAACCCCAAACCCTAAACCCTAAACCCAAAACCAAAACCCTAATCCCTAATCCCTAAACCCTAAACCCAAAACCAAAACCCTAATCCCTTAATCCTAAACCCTAAACCCTAACCTAAAACCCTAAAAACCTAAACCCATAACCCTTAACCCTAAACCCATAAGCCTAAACCCTAAACCCCTAACCCTAAACCCTAAACCCCTAACCCTAAACCCTAAAACCTAAACACTAAACCCTAAACCCAAAACCAAAAACCGTAAACCTTAAACACCAAACCCTAAACCTTACAGCCCAAACTTTAAAGCCTAAACCCTATACCATGAATCCAAAATTCTAAACCCTATACCCTCAACTCGAAAAGCCAAATCCTAAACCCTAAACCTAAACTCTATAATCCTAAACCATAAAACCTAAACCCCAAACCCAATACAAGGAACCCTAACTTCAAAACCCCAATCCCTACATGCTAAACCCTAAACCCTAAACCTAAACCCCTAAACCCTAAACCCTAAACCCTAAAGCCAAAACCTTAAACCCAAAACCCTAAACTCAAAACCCAAAACCCAAAACCCAAAACCCTAAACACTAAACCCTAACCTGAAACCCTAAACCCAAAACCCAAAACCCAAACCCTAAACACCAAACCCTAAATCCTAAATCCCAAACTTTAAACCCTAAACCCTATACCCTAAATCCAAAACTTTAAACCCTATACCCTCAAACCCAAGTATCAAACCCTAAATTCAAACCCTAAACCCTAAACCTAAACTCTATAATCCTAGACCAAAAACCCTAAACCCCCAAGCCCTATACACTAAACCCTAACATCAAAACCCCAATCCCTAAACCTTAAACTCTAAACCCTAAACCCTAAACCCTAAACAATAAACCATAAACACCAAACCCTAAATCCTACACCCCAAACATTAAACCCTAAACCCTAAAACCTAAATCCAAAACTCTAAACCCTATACCATCAAACCGAAACACCAAATCCTAAGCCCTAAACCCAAAATCTATAATCCCAAACCATAAACCCTAAATCCCCAAACACTATACACTAAACCCTAACTTCAAAACCACAATCCCTAAACCCTAAACACTAAATCCTAAACCCCTAAACCACTAAACCTCTAAAACCCCAAACCCTAAACCCTAAAGCCTAAAGCCTAAAGCCTAATGCCTAAACCCTAAACCCTAAACCCTAAACCCAAAACCCTAAACCCAAAATCCAAAACCCAAAACCCAAAACCCAAAACCCAAAACTCAAAACCCAAACTACTAAACCCAAAACCCTAAACCCAAAACCCAAAACCCAAAACCCTAAACCCAAAACCCAAAACCCTAAACCCAAAATCCTAAACCCTAAACACCAAACCCAAAATCCTACACCCGAAACTTTAAACTCTAAACACTCTATCCTATACCCTCAACCTGAAACTTCATATCCTAAACGCAAACCCTAAACCCCAAACCGAAATTCTATAATCCTAAACCATAAACCCTAAACCCCCATCCCTAAACACTAAACCCCAACTTCAAAACCCAAATCTCTAAACCCTAAACTATAAATCCTAAACCCTAAACCCTTAACCCCTAATCCCCTAAACCACTAAAACCCTAAATCTTAAACCCTAAACTCAAAACCCTAAACCCTAAACCAAAAACCCAAAACCCAAAACCCTAAATCTTAAACACCAAACCCTAAATCCTACATCCCAAACTATGAACCCTAAACCCTAATACCCTAAATCCAAAATTTGAAAACCTATACCATCATCCCGAAATGCCAAATCCTAAACCCAAAACCTATACTCTATAATCCTAAACCATAAACCCTAAAGCCCGAAACCATATACACTAAACCCAATCTTCAAAACCCCAATCACTAAACCCTAAACACTTAACCCTAAACCCTAAACTCTAAACACTAAACCCTAAACCCCTAAACCCCTAAACCTTAAACCATAAACCGTAAACCCTAAACCCTAAAGCCTAGAGCCTAAATTCTAAACCCTAATCCCTAAACCCAAAATCCAAAACCCAAAACCCAAAATCTTAAACACTAAACCCAAAACCCTAAACCAAAACCCTAAATGCCTAAACCCTAATACCTTAATCCTAAACTCTACACCCAAAACCCTAACCCAAAACCCTAAACACCTAAACCCTAAACCCTTAACCCTAAACACTTAACGCTAAATCCAACCTAAAGCCTAAAGCCTAAACCCAAAACCCCTAACCCTAAACTCTAAACACTAAACCCTAAGCCCAAAACCCAAAACCATAAACCTTAAACACCAAACCCTAAATCCTACAACCCAAACTTTAAAGCCTAAACCCTTACCCTGAATCCAAAACTCTAAACCCTATACCTCAACCCGAAAAGCCAAATCGTAAACCCTAAACCTAAACTCTATAATCGTAAACCATAAACCCTAAACACCAACCCAAATACACTGAACCCTAACTTCAAAACTGCAATCCCTACACACTAAGCCCTAATCCCTAAACCCTAAACCCTAAACACTAAACCCCTAAACCCCTAAACCCATAAAACCCTAAACCCTAAACCCTAAACCCTAAACCCTAAAGTCAAATTCCAAAACACAAAAACCTAAACCAAAAACCCTAAACCCTAAACCCAAAACCATAAACTCTAAACACCAAACCGTAAATCCTACACCGCAAACTTTAAACCCTAAACCCTATACCTTAAATCCAAAATTCTAATCCCTATACCCTCAAACCTAAGCATCAAACCCTAAACCCAAATCCTAAACCCTAAACCTAAACTATATAATCCTAAACCAAAAACCCTAAACCCCCAAGCCCCTATACACTAAACCCTAACATCAAAACCCCAATCCCTAAGCCCTAAACTCTGAACCCTAAACACTAAACCCTAAACCCCAAACTCTAAACCCATAACCACTAAACCCCTAAAACCCCAAATCCTAACCCATAAACCCTAAACCCTAAACCCTAAATCCTAAACACAAAACCCTAAATCCTACACCCCAAACTTTAAACCCTAAAACCTATACCGTAAATCCAAAACTCTAAACCCCATACCAACAAACCGAAATGCCAAATGCTAATCCAAAAACCTAAACCCTAAACCTAAACTTTATAATCCTAAACCCTAAACCCTAAATCTCAAACATGAAACCCTAAATCCTACACCGCAAACTTTAAACCCTAAAACCTATACCATAAATCCAAAACTCTAAACCGCATACCATCAAACCGAAACGCCAAATGCTAAACCGAAAACCTAAACCCTAAACCTAAAATCTATAATCCTAAACTATAAACACTAAATCCCCAAACCCTATACACTAAACACTAACTTCAAAACCACAATCCCTAAGCCCTAAACCCCAAAACCATTAAACCCCTAAAACCCCAAACCCTAAACCCTAAACCCAAAATCCAAAACCCAAGACCAAAAACCCAAAACCAAAAACCCAAAACCCTAAACTCTAAACCCTAAACCCTCAACTCTCAACCAAAACCCTAACACCCTAAACCCTCAACCCTCAACCAAAACCCTAACACCCTAAACCCTAATCCCTTAATCCTAAACCCTAAACCCTAAACCCTCACCCAAAACCCCAAACTCCTAAAACCTAAACCCTAAACCCCTAAACCCTAAACACTTAACACAAAATTGAAAACCTTCAACCCAAAACCCCAAACCCCAAACCCAAAACCCAAAATCTGAAACCCAAAACCCAAAACCCAAAACCCTAAAGCCTAACTCAAAACCATAAACCCTAAACACAAAATCCTAAATCCTACACCCCAAACTTTAAACCCTAAATAAAAACTATAAACCCTATACCCTCAAACACAAGCAACAAACCCTAAACTCAAACCATAAACCCTAAACACCCAAGCCCCCTACACTAAATCCTAACATCAAAACCCAAATCCCTAAACCTTAAACTCTGAACCCTAAACCCTAAACCCTAATCCCTAAACCCTAAACCTTAAACCCAAAATCCACAAAACCCTTAAAACCCAAAATCATAAACCGTAAACCCTAAACACCAAAGCCTAAATCCTACACCCCAAACATTAAACCCTAAACCCTATACACTAAACCCTAAACCCTAAACCCTAAACCCTAAACACCAAACCATAAATCTTACACCCCAAACTTTAAACGCAAAACCCTATACCCTAAATCCAAAACTCAAAACCCTATAAACACCAAACCCTCAAACCAAAAGTCGACACCATATACCATCAACCCGAAATGCCAAATCCTAAACCCAAAACCTATACTCTATAATACTAAACCATAAACCATGAAGCCCCAAACCCTATACACCAAACCCTAACATCAAAACCCCAATCACTAAACCATAAACCCTATACCCTAAACCTTAAACCCAAAACCAATAAAACCCTAAAACCATAAACCCTAAACCCCAAACTCTAAACCCTAAAACCTAAACCCTAACACCAAAACCAAAACCCTAAACCCTAAACACTAAACCCAAAATCTAAAACTCGAAACCCAAATCCCAAAATCCAAAATCATAACCCTAAACCCTAAACCAAAACCCCAAACCCCTAAACAATATACCCTTAATCCTAAACCCTAAACCCCAAACCCCATTGCCAAAATCCTCAACCCTAAACACCAAACCCTAAATCCTACACCCCAAAACCACTAAACCTTAAACCTTACCTAAACCCTAAACCCTAAACCCTCATCCCTAAACCCAAAATCCAAAATCCAAAACCCCAAACCCAAAACCCAAAACCCTAAACCCTAACCTGAAATCTTAAAACCTAAACCCTTAAGCCTAAACCCTACACCCTAAACCCTAAACCCTTAACCCGAATCCCTAAATGGTAAACACTAAACCCTAACCCAAAACCCAAAACCGTAAACCTTAAACACCAAACCGTAAATCCTATAGCCCAAACTTTAAAGCCAAACTCTTTACCCTGAAAACCAAACTCTAAACCCTATACCCTCAACCTGAAAAGCCAAATCCTAAACCCAAAACCTAAACTATATAATACTCAACCATAAACCCTAAACCCCAAACCCAATACAATGAACCCTAACTTCAAAACCCCAATCCCTAAACGCTAAACCCAAAACCCAAAACCCTAAACCCAAAACCTTAAACCCTAAACCCTAAACCCTAAAACAAAGACCCTAAACCCAAAATCCAAAACTTAAAACCCAAAACCCTAAACCATAAACCTAAACCCTAACCTGAAACCCTAAACCCTTAACCCAAAACCCAAAACCCAAAACCTTAAACCTGAACACCAAACCCAAAATCCTATACCCCAAACTTTAAACCCTAAACCCAATACCCTGAATAAAAACACTAAATTCTACACTCTCAAACCCAAGCATCAAACCCTAAACTCAAACCCTAAACCCAAAACTCTAAACCCTAAAACCTAAAACCCTAAACAACTAAACCCCTAAAATCCTAAACCATAAACCCTAAACCCTAAACCCAAAGTCCTAAACCCAAAATCCAAAACCCAAAACCCAAAACCCAAAACCCAAAACCTTAAACCTTAAACCATAAACCCTAAAACCTAACCCAAAACCCAAAACCCAAAACCCTAAACACCAAACCCTAAATCCTACACCCAAAAGAATAAACCCAAAACCTTAACACCCTAAACCCAAAACCTAAACTCTATAATTCAAAACCAAAAACCCTAAACCCCAATCCCTATACACTAAACCCTAACATCAAAACCCCAATCCCAAAACTTTAAAATCTGAACCCAAAACCCTAACCCCATAATCCACTAAACACCTACAACCCTAAACGCTAAACCATAAACCCCAAATCGTAGACACCAAACCCAAAATCCTACACCCCAAACTTTAAGCCCTAAACCCTATACCCTAAATCCAAAATCCAAAACCCTAAACCCAAAACCCAAAAGCCAAAACCCTAAACCCTTAACCCTAAACCCTAAACCCTAAACCCTAACCCTAAACCCTAAACCCTAAACCTAAAACCCAAAACCCTAAACATAAAACCCTAAATCCTACACCTAAAAGAATTAACCCAAAACCCTAATACCCTATATACAAAACTCTAAAACCTATACCCTCAAACCCAAACATCAAACCCTAAACCAAAACCCTAAACCCTAAACAAAAACTATATAATCCTAAACCAAAAATCCTAAACCCCAAGCCCTATACACTACACCCTAACATCAAAACCCCAATCCCAAAACCTTAATATCTAAACCCTAAACCCTAAACACTAAACCCTAAACCCATAATCCACTAAACACCTAAAACCCTAAACCATAGACATCAAACCCAAAATTCTACACCCCAAACTTTATACCCTAAATCGTATACCCTAAATCCAAAACTCTAAACCCTAAAACAAAAACCCAAAGCGGCAAATCCTAAACCAAAAACCTAAACCCTAAACCTAAACTCTATAATCCTAAACCATAAACCCTAAATCCCCAAAACCTATACACTAAACCCTAAATCCTAAACACTAACCCCAAAACCCTAACAAAACCCAAAACACACAAGCCCCATACACTAAACCCTAACTTCATAACCCCAATCCCAAAACCCTAAAACCTAAACACCCAACCATAAATCTTAAACCCTAAACCCTAAACCCTAAACTCTCATCCCTAAACCCAAAATTCAAAATCCAAAACCCAAAACCCAAAACCCCAAACCCTAAACCCTAAACCAAAACCCTAAACCCTAATCCCTTAATCATTAACCCTAAACCCTAAATCCTAACCTAAAACCCTAAACCCTAATCCCGTAAGACTAAACCCAAAATGCTAAACCCTAAACCCTAAACCCTAAACACAAAACCCTCACTTGAAACCCTAAACCCTAAACCCAAAACCCAAAACTCAAAACCCAAAACACCAAACCCTAAACCCAATACCATAAATAAAAACTCTAAACCCTATACCCTCAAGCCCTAAACTCAGACCCTAAACATAAACCCTAAACCCTAAACCTAAAATCTATAATCCTAAATGAAAAACCCTAAACCCCCAAGCCCCATACAATAAACCCTAACATCAAAACCCCAATCCCAAAACCTATAACACTGAACCCTAAACCCAAAACCCAAAACCCAAAACCCAAAACCCTAAACCCTAAACCAAAATGCTAAACCTCTAAACCCTAAACCCTTAATCCCAAACCCTAAACCTTAATTCCTAAACTTCAATCCCTAAATCCTAAACCCAAAACCCAAAACCCAAAACCCAAACCCTAAACCCTAAACCCAAAACCCAAAAACCAAACCCTAAACCCTAAACCCTAAACCCTGAACCCTAAACCATAAATCCAAAACCCAAAACCCTAATCTCTAAACCCAAAAGACCAAACCCTAAATCCTACACCCCAAACATTAAAATCTAAACACTCTACCCTATACCCTCAGCCCAAAACATCAAATCCTAAACCCAAACCCTAAAACCTAAACCTAAATTCTATAATCCTAAACCATAAACCCAAAACCCACATACCCTATACACTAAACCCTAACTACATAACCCCAATCCCTAAACCCTAAACCCTAAACACCAAACCCTCAATCCTACACCCCAAAATGACTAAACCCTTAACCCTAATCCCTAAACCCAAAATCCAAAATCCAAACCCCAAAACCCTAAAACATAAATCAAAACCCTAAACCTCTAAACCCTAATCCCTTAATCATAAACCCTAAACCCTATACCTTAACCTGAAATTCTAAACCCTAAACCCTTAAGCATAAACCCTAAATGATAAACCCTAAACCCTAAACCCTAAACCCCTAATCCTAAACCCTAAACCGTAAACACTAAACCCTAACCCAAAACCCAAAACCGTAAATCTTATACACCAAACCGTAAATCCTATAGCCCAAACATTAAAACCAAACCGTTTACCCTGAATCCAAAACTGTAAACACTATACCCTCAACTCGAAAAGCCAAATCCTAAACCCTAAACTGAAACTCTATAATCCTCCACCATAAACCCTAAACCCCAAACCCACTACAATGAACACTAAGTTCAAAACCCCAATCCCTAAAAGCTAGACCCAAAATCCTAAACCATAAACCCAAAAACCTAAACCCAAAACTGAAAACCCTAAACCCCAAATCCAAAACTCGAAACCCAAAACCCAAAATCCAAAACACAAAACCCAAAACCCTCAGCCCTAAACATTAAACCCTAACATGAAACCCAAAACCCAAAACCCAATACCCTAAACACCAAACCCTAAATCCTACACCCCAAACTTTAAACCCTAAACCCAATACCCTAAATAAAAACTCTAAACCCTATACCCTCAAACCATAAACCCTAAACAAAACTGTAAACCCCTAAACCCTAATCCCTTAATCAAAAACCCTAAACCCTAAACCCCAAACCCCAAACCAAAAACCATAAACCCAAAATCCAAAACTCAAAATCCAAAACCCAAAACCCAAAACCTAAAACCCTGAACCCTAAACACTAAACCCTAACATAAAACCCTAAACCCTAAACCCAAAACCCAAAACCCTAAACACCAAACCCTAAATCCAACAACCTAAACTTTAGACCCTAAACACAATACCCTAAATAAACTTAAACCCTAAACCCTAAACCCTAAACTCAAACCCTAAACCCTAAACCCTAAACACTAAACTTAAACCCTAAAACCTAAAACACTAAACAACTAAACCCCTAAAACCCTAAACCCTAAACCTAAAATCTAAAACCCAAAATCCCAAACCCAAACATCAAAACCCCAATCCCTAAACCCAAAACCGCTCAACCCTAAACCCAAAACCCAAAACCCTAATACCTAAACCAAAAATACAAAACTCAAAACCCTAAACCCTGAACCAAAACCCTAAACCCCTAAACCCTAATCCCTTAATGATAAATCCAAAACCCTAAACCCTAAACCCTTAAGCATAAACCCTAGATGCTAAACCCTAAACCCTAAACACTAAACCCCAAACCCTAAACCCCTAACCCTAAACCCTAAACCGTAAACACTAATCCCTAACCCAAAATCCAAAACCGTAAACCTTAAACACCAAACCATAAATCTATAGCCCAAACTTTAAAGCCAAATCCTTTACCCTGAATCCAAAACTCTAAACCCTATACCCTCAACCCAAAAAGCCAAATCCTAAACACTAAACCTAAACTCTATAATCCTCAACCATAAACCCTAAACCCCAAACCCAACACAACAAACCCAAACTTCAAAACCCCAACCCTAAACGCAAAACCCTAAACCCAAAACTCAAAACCCCAAACCCAAAACCCTAAACCCAAATCCTAAACCCAAAATTCAAAACTAAAAACCCAAAACCCTAACCTAAAACCCTAAACCCTACACCCAAAACCCAAATCCCAAAACCCAAAACCCTAAACACCAAACCCTAAATCCTACACCAAACTTTAAACCCTAAACCCAATACCCTAAATAAAAACTCTAAACCCTACACCCTCAAACCCAAGCAATAAACCCTAAACTCAAACCCTAAACACTAAACCCCCAAGCCCCCTACACTAAATCCTAACATCAAAACCCCAATCCCTAAACCTTAAACAACAAACCCTAAACCCTACACAGCAAGCTTTAAACCCTAAACTCTATACACTAAACCCTAATCCATAAATCCAAAACTCAAAATCTGTAAACACCAGACCGTAAATATTACACCCCAAACATTAAACCCTATACCCTATACACTAAATCCAAAAGTCGACACCCTATACCATCAACCCTAAACGCCAAATCCTAAAGCCAAAACCTATACTCTATAATACAAAACCATAAACCCAAAAGCCCCAAACCCTATACACCAAACCCTACCATCAAAACCCCAATCACTAAACCCTAAACCCTAAACCCTAAACCTTAAACCCAAAACCAATAAACCCCTAAAACCCTAACCCTAAACCAAAAACTCTAAACCCAAAACCTAAACCCTAAAGCCAAAACCAAAACCCTAAACCCTAAACCCTAAACCCAAAACCCAAAATACAAAACACAAAATCCAAATCCCAAAATCTAAAACCCTAAACCCTAAAAAAAAACAACAAAGCCCTAAACAAAAAACCCTTAATTCTAAACCCTAATCCCTAAACCCTAAACCTCAATATTTAACTCTAAACCCTAAACACCAAACCCTAAATCCTACACCCCAAAACCCCAAAACCCTAAACCCTAAACCCAATACCCTTAACCCTATACCCCAACCTAAAACTCTAAAACCTAAACCCTTAAGCCTAAACCCTAAATGCTAATCCCTAAACCCTAAACCCCTAACCCTAATCCCTAAACCGTAAACACTAAACGCTAACCCAAAACCCAAAACCGTAAACACTAAACCCCCAACCCTAAACCCTAAACCCAAAATCCAAAACTCAAAACTAAAACCCAAAACCCAAAACCCAAAACCCTAAACACTAAACCCTAACCTAAAACCCTAAACCCTAAACCCAAAACCCTAATCCCTAAACCAAAAATCCGAAATCCAAATCCAAAATCCAAAATCCAAAGCCCTAAACCCTAGACCAAAACCCTAAAACCCTAAACCCTAATCCCTAAACTAAAACCCTAAACCCTAAATACTAAACTCTAAACCCTAAGCCCAAAACCCTAAACCACTAACCCTAAACCCTAAACAGTAAACACTAAACCCTTTAAAGCCAAATCGTAAATCCAATAGCCGAAACTTTAAAGCCAAACCCTATACTCAGAATCCAAAACTATAAACCCTATACCCTCAACCCAAAAAGCCAAATCCTAAACCCAAAACCTAAACTCTATAATCCTCAACCATAAACCCTAAACCCCAAAACCAATACAATGAACCCTAACTTCAGAACCCCAATCCATAACCGCTAAACCCAAAACCCAAAACCCTAAACCCTAAACACTGAACCCTAAACCCTAAACCCCGAACCCTAAACCACATACTCTCAACCAAAAAACCCAAATCCTAAACACTAAACCTAAACTCTATAATACTCAACCAAAAACCCTAAACCCCAAACCCAATACAACAAACCCAAAATTCAAAACCCCAACCCCTAAATGCTAAACCCAAAACCCTAAACCCTAAACCCAAAACCCAAAACCCTAAATCCTAAACCCTAAACCCAAACCCTAAACACAAAATCCAAAACTAAAAATCCAAAACCCAAAACCCAAAACCCTAAACACTAAACCCTAAGCAGAAACCCTAAACCCTACACCCAAAACCCAAAACACAAAACCCTAAACCCTAAACACCAAACCCTAAATCCTACACCATAAACTTTAAACCCTAAACCAAATACCCTAAATAAAAATACTAAACCCTATACCCTCAAATCCAAGAAACACACCCTAAACTCAAACCCTAAAACCTAAACCACAAGCCCCCAACACTAAATCCTAACATCAAAATCCCAATCCCTAAACCTAAACTCTAAACCCTAAACTCTAAACCCTAAACCCTAAACCCTAAACCTTAAACCCATAATCCACTAAACCCCTAAAATGATAAACCATAAACCCTAAACACCAAACCCTAAATCCTACACCCTAAACTTTAAACCCTTAACCCTATACCCAAAACCCTAAACACTAAACACCAAATTGTAAATCCTATACCCCAAACTTTAAACCCAAAACTCTATACCCTAAATCCAAAACTTGAAACCCTATAAACAACAAACCCTAATTCCAAAAGTCGACACCCTATACCATCAACCCAAAACGCCAAATCCTAAACCCAAAACCTATACTCTACAATACTAAACCATAAACCCTAAAGCCCAAAACCCTAGCATCAAAACCCCAATCACTAAACCCTAAAACCCTAAACCCTAAACCCAAAACTCTAAACACTAAACCCTAAACACTAAAGTCAAAACCAAAACCCTAAACCCTAAACCCTAAACCCAAAATCCCAAACCTAAAACCCAAATCCCAAAATCAAAAACCCTAAACCCTAAACCCTACACCAAAACTCCAAACCCCTAGACAATAAACCCTTATTCCTAAACCCTAAACCCTAAACCCTAAACCCTAAACCCTAAACCCCAATCCCTAAACTCTAAACCCTAAACACAAAACCCTAAATCCTACACCCCCAAACCACTAAACCCTAAACACTAAACCCTAAAACCTAAACCCTAACCTAAACCCCTAAAACCCAAACCCTTAAGCCTAAACCCAAAATGTTGA
Organism: Nelumbo lutea; assembly: GCF_056320005.1. Taxonomy (NCBI): domain Eukaryota; kingdom Viridiplantae; phylum Streptophyta; class Magnoliopsida; order Proteales; family Nelumbonaceae; genus Nelumbo; species Nelumbo lutea. The sequence continues at coordinate 130,693,655 of NC_142684.1, forward strand.
ACACTAAACCCTAAACCCTAAACACCTAACCCAAATCCCTAAAACATAAACACTAAACCCTGACCCAAAACCCAAAACAGTAAACCTTCAACACCAAACCTTAAATCCTATAGCCCAAACTTTAAAACCAAACCGTTTACCTTGAATCCAAAACTCTAAACCCCATACCCTCAACTCGAAAAGCCAAATACTAAACCCTAAACCGAAACTCTATAATCCTCAACCATAAACCCTAAACCCCAAACCCAATACAATGATCCCTAACTACCAAACCCCAATCCCTAAACGCTAAACCCAAAACCCAAAACCCAAAACCCTAAACCCGAAACCCTAACCCAAAACCCTAAACCCAAAATCCAAAACTCAAAACCCAAAACCCAAAACCCAAAACACAAAACCCTAAACCGTAAACACTAAACCCTAACCTAAAACCCGAAACCCAAAACCCAAAACCAAAAATCCAAAATCCAAAACCATAAACCCTAAACCCTACACACTATACCCTAAATCCAAAAGTTCACACCCTATACCATCAACCCAAAATGCCAAATCCTAAACCCAAAACCTATACTCTACAATACTAAACCATAAACCCTAAAGCCCCAAACCCTATACACCAAACCTTAGCATCAAAATCCCAATCACTAAACCATAAACCCTAAACCCTAAACCTTATAACCAAAACCAATAAACCCCTAAAACCCCAAACCCTAAACGCTAAAACCTAAACACTAAAGTCAAAACCAATACCCTAAACCCAAAACCCAAAACCCAAAATGCAAAACCCAAAACCCAAATCCCAAAATCCAAAACACTAAACCCTAAACCCTATACCAAAACCCCAAACCCCTAAACAATAAACCCTTAATCCTAAACCCTAAACCCTAAAACCCAATCCCTAAACTCTAAACCCTAAACACAAAACCCTAAATCCTACACCCCAAAACCACTAAACCCTAAACCCTAAACCCTAAACCCTAATCCCAAAAACCAAAATCCAAAACCCTAAACCCTAAACCCTCACATGAAACCCAAAAACCCAAACCCTTAAGCCTAAACCCTAAACCCTAAACCCTAAACACCTAACCCTAATCCCTTAAATGTAAACACTAAACCCGAACCCAAAACCCAAAATTGTAAACCTTAGACACCAAACCGTAAATCCTATAGCCCAAACTTTAAAACCAAACCGTTTACCCTGAATCCAAAACTGTAAACACTATACCCTCAACTCGAAAAGCCAAATCCTAAACCCTAAACCGAAACTCTATAATCCTCAACCATAAACCCTAAACCCCAAACCCAATACAATGATACCTAACTACCAAACCCCAATCCCTAAATGCTAAACCCAAAACCCTAAACCTTAAATAGAAAACCCAAAACCCTAAACCCAAAACCCTAACCCAAAACCTAAACCCAAAATCCAAATCTCAAAACTCAAAACCCAAAACCCAAAACACAAAACCCTAAACCCTAAACACTAAACCCTAATCTAAAACCCAAAACCCAAAACCCAAAACCCTAATCCCTAAACCAAAAACCCAAAATCCAAAACTATATACCCTAAACCCTAAACCCTAAACCCTAAACCCCTATACCCTAATCCCTTAATCATAAACCCTAAACTAAAACCCTAAACTCTAAACCCTTAACCCTACACCCTAAAAGCTAAACCCTAAACCCTAAACCCCTAACACTAAACCCTAAACCGTAAACACAACCCTAACCCAAAACCCAAAACCGTAAACCTTAAACACTAAACCGTAAATCCTATAGCCCAAACTTTAAAGCCAAACCCTTTACTCTGAATCCAAAACTCTATACCCTATACCCTAAACACGAAAAACCAAATCCAAAACCCAAAACCTAAACTTCATAATCTTCAACAATAAACCCTAAACCCCAAACCCCATACAATGAACCCTAACTTCAAAACCCCAATCCCTAAACACTAAACCCAAAACCATAAACCCTAAACCCTAAGCCCTAAACCCTTAACCAAAAACACTAAACCCAAAACTCAAAACTCAAAACCCAAAACCCAAAACCCAAAACCCAAAACACTAAACCCTAACCTAAAACCCTAAACCCTAAACCCAAAACCAACAACCCAAAACCCTAAATAGCAAACCCTAAATCCTACACACCAAACTTTAAACCCTAAACCCAATACCCTAAAATGAAACTCTAAACCCTATACCCTCAAACCCAAGCATCAAACACGAAACTCAAACCCTAAACCCTAAGGCCTAAACCCTAAACCCCAAAACATAAACCCCTAAACCACTAAACCCGTAAAACCCTATACCCTAAACCCTAAGCCCAAAGCCCAAAACCCAAAACCCAAAACCCAAAACCCCAAACCCTAAACCCTAAATGCTAAACCCTAAAACCTAAACCATAAACCCCAAACCCTAAAACCTAAACCGTAAACACTAAACCCTAACCCAAAACCCAAAACTGTAAACCTTAAAATCCAAACCGTAAATACTATAGCCCAAACTTTAAAGCCATATCCTTTACCCTGAATCCAAAACTCTAAACCCTACACCCCAAACTGTAAACCCTAAACCCAATATGCTAAAAAAAACTCTAAACCCTATACCCTCAAAGCCAAGCATCAAACCCAAAACTCAAAATCCAAAACTCAAAACCCAAATCCCTAAACCCTAAACACTACACCCTAACATGAAACCCTAAACCCTAAACCCAAAATCCAAAACCCAAAACCCAAAACCCTATACACCAAACCCTAAATCCTACACCCCAAACTTTAAACCCTAAACCCAATACCCTAAATAAAAACTCTAAACCTTATACCCTCACACCCAAGCATCAATCCCTAAACTCAAACCCTAAACACAAAACCCTAAACACTAATCCCTAAACCCTAAAACCCAAACCCCTAAACAACTAAACCCCTAAAACCCTAAACCCAAAACCCAAAGCCCTAAATCCAAAACCCAAAACCCAAAACCCAAAAGCCAAAACCCTAAACCCTTAACCCTAAACCCTAAACCAAAACCCTAAACCCTAAACCTAAAACCCAAAACCCTAAACATAAAACCCCAAATCCTACACCTAAATGAATTAACCCAAAACCCTAATACCCTATATACAAAACTCTAAAACCTATACCCTCAAACCCAAACATCAAACCCTAAACCAAAACCCTAAACCCTAAACAAAAACTATATAATCCTAAACAAAAAATCCCAAACCCCAATCCCTATACACTATACCCTAACATCAAAACCCCAATCCCAAAACCTTAATATCTGAACCCTAAACCCTAAACCCTAAACACTAAACCCTAAACCCATAATCCACTAAACACCTAAAACCCTAAACCATAGACACCAAACCCAAAATTCTACACCCCAAACTTTATACCCTAAACCCTATACCCTAAATCCAAAACTCTAAACCCTAAAACATAAACCCAAAGCGGCAAATCCTAAACCAAAAACCTAAACCCTAAACCTAAACTCTATAATCCTAAACCATAAACCCGAAATCCCCAAAACCTATACACTAAACCCAAAATCCTAAACACTAACCCCAAAACCCAAACTAAACCCAAAACCCACAAGCCCCATACACTAAACCCTAACTTCATAACCCCAATCCCAAAACCCAAAAACCTAAACACCAAACCATAAATCTTAAACCCTAAACCCTAAACCCTAAACTCTCATCCCTAAACCCAAAATTCAAAATCCAAAACCCAAAACCCAAAACCCCAAACCCTAAACCCTAAACCCTAAACCTTAAACCCTCATCCCTTAATCATTAACCCTAAACCCTAAATCCTAACCTAAAACCCTAAACCCTAATCCCTTAAGACTAAACCCAAAATGCTAAACCCTAAACCTGAAACCCTAAACCCTAAACCCCTAACCCTAAACCCTAAATCGTAACCACTAAACCCTAACCAAAAACCCAAAACCGTAAACGTTAAACACCAAACTGTAAATCCTATAGCCCAAACTATAAAGCCAAACCCTTTACCCTGAATCCAAAACTCTAAACCCTATACACTCAACCCAAAAAGCCAAATCCTAAACCCTAAACCTAAACTCTATAATCCTCAACCATAGACCCTAAACCCCAAACCCACTAAAATGAACCCTAACTTCAAAACCCAATCACTAAACGCTAAACCCAAAACCCAAAACCCAAAACCAAAAATCCAAAACTCAAAACTCAAAACCCAAAATCCAAAACACAAAACCCTAAACCCTAAACACAAAACCCTCACTTGAAACCCTAAACCCTAAACCCAAAACCCAAAACTCAAAACCCTAAACCCAAAACACCAAACCCTAAACCCAATACCATAAATAAAAACTCTAAACCCTATACCCTCAAGCCCTAAACTCAGACCCTAAACATAAACCCTAAACCCTAAACCTAAAATCTATAATCCTAAATGAAAAACCCTAAACCCCCATGCCCCATACAATAAACCCTAACATCAAAACCCCAATCCCAAAACCTATAACACTGAACCCAAAACCCAAAACCCAAAACCCAAAACCCAAAACCCTAAACCAAAATGCTAAACCTCTAAACCCTAAACCCTTAATCCCAAACCCTAAACCTTAATTCCTAAACTTCAATCCCTAAACCCAAAACCCAAAACCCAAAAACCAAACCCTAAACCCTAAACCCTAAACCCTGAACCCTAAACCATAAATCCAAAACCCAAAACCCTAATCTCTAAACCCAAAAGACCAAACCCTAAATCCTACACCCCAAACATTAAAATCTAAACACTCTACCCTATACCCTCAGCCGAAAACTTCAAATCCTAAACCCAAACCCTAAAACCAAAACCAAAATTCCTAAATGAAAAACCCTAAACCCCCAAGCCCCATACAATAAACCCTAACATCAAAACCCCAATCCCAAAACCTATAACACTGAACCCAAAACCCAAAACCCAAAACCCAAAACCCAAAACCCTAAACCCTAAACCAAAATGCTAAACCTCTAAACCCTAAACCCTTAATCCCAAACCCTAAACCTTAATTCCTAAACTTCAATCCCTAAACCCTAAACCCAAAACCCAAAAACCAAACCCTAAACCCTAAACCCTAAACCCTAAACCCTAAACCATAAATCCAAAACCCAAAACCCTAATCTCTAAACCCAAAAGACCAAACCCTAAATCCTACACCCCAAACATTAAAATCTAAACACTCTACCCTATACCCTCAGCCGAAAACTTCAAATCCTAAACCCAAACCCTAAAACCAAAACCAAAATTCTATAATCCTAAACCATAAACCCAAAACCCACATACCCTATACACTAAACCCTAACTACATAACCCCAATCCCTAAACCCTAAACCTTAAACACCAAACCCTCAATCCTACACCCCAAAATGACTAAACCCTTAACCCTAATCCCTAAACCCAAAATCCAAAATCCAAACCCCAAAACCCTAAAACATAAACCAAAACCCTAAACCCCTAAACCCTAATCCCTTAATCATTAACCCTAAACCCTATACCTTAACCTAAAATTCTAAACCCTAAACCCTTAAGCATAAACCCTAAATGATAAACCCTAAACCCTAAACCCTAAACCCCTAATCCTAAACCCTAAACCCTAAACACTAAACCCTAACCCAAAACCCAAAACCGTAAACCTTATACACCAAACCGTAAATCCTATTGCCCAAACTTTAAAGCCAAATCCTTTACCCTGAATCCAAAACTCTAAACCCTATACCCTCAACCCAAAAAGCCAAATCCAAAAACCCTAAACCTAAACTCTATAATCCTCAACCATAAACCCTAAACACCAAACCCAATACAACGAACCCTAACTTCAAAACCCCAATCCCTAAACACTATACCCTAAACCCTAAACCCTAAACCCAAAACCCTAAACTCTAAACCCTAAACAATAAAACCCAAACCCTAAACCCAAAATCAAAAACTCAAAACCCAAAATCCAAAACACAAAACCCAAAACCCAAAACCCTAAATCCTAAAAACTAAACCCAAACTTGAAACCCTAAACCATACACCCAAAACACAAAGCCCAAAACACTAAACCCTAAATCCTACACCCCAAACATTAAACCCTAAACCCAATACCCTAAATAAAAACTCTAAACCATATATCCTCAAACCCAAGGAACAAACCCTAAACTGAAACCCTAAACCCTAAACCCCCATGCCCCCTATACTAAATCCTAACATCAAAACCCCAATCCCTAAACCTTAAACTCTGAACCCTAAACCGTAAACCCTAAACCCTAAACCCCAAACCCATAATCCACTAAATCCTTAAAACCCTAAACCATAAACCCTAAACCCTATAAACCAAACCATAAATCCTACACCCAAACTTGAAACCCTTAACCCTAAACACTACACACCAATCCATAAATCCTACACCCCTAACTTTAAACCCAAAACCCTATACCCTAAATCCAAAACTCAAAACCCTAAACCCCAAACCCTAAATCCTATACCTCAAATATTAAACCATATACCCTATACCCTAAATCCAAAAGAAGACACCCTATACCATCAACCCAAAACGCCAAATCCTAAACCCATAACCTATACTCTATAATACTAAACCATAAACCCTAAAGCCCCAAACCCTATACACCAAACCATAGCATAAAAACCCTAAACCCTAAACCTTTAAACCAAAACCAATAATCCCCTAAAACCCAAACCCTAAACTTAAAACTCAAAACCCTAAACCCTAAACCCTAAACCCAAAACCAAAACCCAAAACCCGGAACCCTAAACCAAAAATCCAAAACCCAAAACCCTAATCTCAAAACCAAAACACCAATCCCTAACTCCTACACCCCAAACATTAAAATCTAAACACTCTACCCTATACCCTTAACCCGAAACATCAAATCCTAAACCCAAACCCTAAACCCTAAACCTAAATTCTATAATCTTAAACCACGAACCCAAAATCCACATACCCTATACACTAAACACTAACTACATAACCCCAATCCCTAAACCCTAAACCCTAAACACCAAACCCTAAATCCTACACCCCAAAACCACTAAACCCTTAACCCTAATCCCTAAACACAAAATCCAAAATCCAAACCCCAAAACCCTAAACCAAAACCATAAACCCCTAAACCCTAATCCCTTAATCATAAACCCTAAACCCTATACCTTAACCGAAAACACTAAACCACATACTCAACCAAAAAAGCCAAATCCTAAACACTAAACCTAAACTCTATAATCCTCAACCATAAACCCTAAAACCCAAACCCAATACAACGAACCCAAACTTCAAAACCACAATCCCTAAATGCTAAACCCAAAACCCAAAATCCTTAACCCTAAACCCAAACCATAAACCCAAAATCCAAAACTCAAAACCCAAAACCAAAAACCCTAAACCCTAAACACTAAACCCTAACCATAAACCCTAAACCCCACACCCAAAACCCAAAACATAAAACCCTAAACCCTAAACACCAAACCCTAAATCCTACACCCCAAACTTTAAACCCAACACCCTAAATAAAACACTAAACCCTATACCCTCAAACCCAAGCAACAATCCCTAAACTCAAACCCTAAACCATAAACCCCCAAGCCCCCAACACTAAATCCTAACATCAAAACCCCAATCCCTAAACCTTAAACTCTGAACCCTAAACTCTAAACCCTAAACACTAAACCTTAAACCCATAATCCACTATACCCCTAAAACCCAAAACCGTAAACCCAAAACCCTAAACACCAAACTCTAAATCCTACACCCCAAACTTTAAACCCTTAACCCTATACCCAAAACCCTAAACCCTAAACCCTAAACACTAAACACCAAACCATAAATCCTACACCCCAAACTTTAAACCCAAAAACCTATACCCTAAATCCAAAATTCGAAAGCCTATAACCACCAAACCCTAAATCCAAAAGTCGACACCCAATACCATCAACCTAAAAAGCCAAATCCTAAACCCAAAACCTATACTCTACAATACTAAACCATAAACCCTAAAGCCCCAACCCCTATACACCAAAAACTAGCATCAAAACCCCAATCACTAAACCCTAAACCCTAAACCCTAAATCTTAAAACCAAAAACAATAAACCCCATAAACCCCAAACCCTAAACCCAAAACTCTAAATGCTAAACACTAAACACTAAACACTAAAGTCAAAACCAAAACCCAAAACCCAAAACCCTAAACCAAAAATCCAAAACCCGAAACCCAAATCCCAAAATCCAAAACCCAAAACCCTAAACCCTACACCAAAACCCCAAACCCATAAACAATAAACGCTTAATTCTAAACCCTAAACCCTAAACCCTAAACCCCAATCCCTAAACTCTAAACCCTAAACACAAAACCCTAAATCCTACACCCCAAAACCACTAAACCCAAAACACTAAACCCTAAACCCTAAACCTAAAACCCTAATCCCTAATCCCTAAACCCAAAATCCAAAATCCTAAACCCTATACCCTAAACCCTAAACCCAAACATGAAACCCTAAAATGCAAACCCTTAAGCCTAAACCCTAAACACCTAACCCTAATCCCCAAAACGTAAAGACTAAACCCTAACCAAAAACCCAAAACCGTAAACCTTAAACACCAAACCGTAAATCCTATAGCCCAAACTTTAAGACCAAACCGTTTACCCTGAATCCAAAACTCTAAACCCTATACCCTCAACTCGAAAAGCCAAATCTTAAACCCTAAATTAAAACTCTATAATCCTCAACCATAAACCCTAAACCCCAAAGCCAATACACTGATCCCTAAGTACCAAACCCCAATCCCTAAATGCTTAACCCAAAACCCAAAACCCTAAACCCAAAACCCAAAACCCAAAACCCTAAACCCTAACCCAAAACCCTAAACCCAAAATCCAAAACTCAAAACCCAAAACCCAAAACCCAAAACACAAAACCCTAAACCGTGAACACCAAAACCCTAACCTCAAACCAAAAACCCAAAACCCAAAACCCTAATCCCTAAACCAAAAATCCAAAATCCAAAACCATAAACCCTAAACCCTACACACTATACCCTAAATCCAAAAGCTGACACCCTATACCATCAAACCGAAACGCCAAATCCTAAACCCAAATCCTATACTCTACAATACTAAACCATAAACCCTAAAGCCCGAAACCCTATACACCAAACCCTGGCATCAAAACCCCAATCACTAAACCCTAAACCTTAAAACCAAAACCAATAAACCCCTAAAATCCCAAACCCTAAACCCAAAACTCTAACTGCTAAACCCTAAGCACTAAAATCAAAACCAAAATGCTAAACCCTAAACCCTAAACCCAAAATCCAAAACCAAAAATCCAAATCGCAAAATCTAAAACCCTAAACCCTAAACCCTACACCAAAACCCTAAACCCCTAAACAATAATCCCTTAATCCTAACCCCTAAACCCTAAACCCTAAACCCCAATCCCAAAACTCTAAACCCTAAACACAAAACCCTAAATCCTACACCCCAAAACCACTAAACTCTAATCACTAAACCCTAAACCCAAAACCCAAAACCCAAATCCCTAAAACCAAAATCCAAAACCATAAACCCTACACCCTAAAACCTTAAAACCCCAACCCATAAGCCTAAACCCTAAATGTTGAACCCTAAACCCTAAACCCTAAACACCTAACCCTAATCCCTAAAACATAAACACTAAACCCTAAACCCTAAACACTAAACCCTAACTTGAAACCGTAAACCCTACATCCAAAACCCAAATCCTAAAACCCTAAACCCTAAACACCAAACCCTAAATCCTACACCCCAAACTTTAAACCCTAAACCCAATACCCTAAATAAAAACTCTAAACCCTATACCCTCAAACCCAAGCAACAAACCCTAAACTCAAACCCTAAACCCTAAACCCTAAACACCCATGCCCCCTACACTTAATCCTAACACCAAAACCCCAATCCCTAAACCTTAAACTCTGAAGTCTAAACCCTAAACCTTAAACCCATAGTCCAATAAACCCCTAACATCCTAAATCGGTAACCCTAAACCCTAAACACCAAACCCTAAATCCTACACCCCAAACATTAAACCCTTAACGCTTACCTAAAACCCTAAAGCCTATACCCTAAACACTAAACACCAAACCAAAAATCCTACACCCCAAACTTTAAATCCAAAACCCTCTACCCTAAATCCAAAACTTGAAACCCTATAAACACCAAACCCTAAATCCTACACCCCTAACATTAAACTCTATACCCTATACCCTAAATCCAAAACTCGACACCCTATACCATCAAGCCGAAATGCCAAATCCTAAACCCAAAACCTATACTCTATAATACTAAACCATATACCCTAAAGCCCCAAACCCTATACACCAAGCCCAAGCATCAAAACCCTAGTCGCTAAACCCTAAACCCTAAACCCTAAACTTAAAACCCAAACAAATAAACCCCTAAAACCCTAAACCACAAACCCAAAACACTAAACCATAAACCCTAAACCCTAAAGCCAAAACCTTAACCGTAAATCCTAAACTCTAAACCCAAAATCCAATACCCGAAACCCAAATCCCAAAGCCCCAAACCCTAAACCCTAAACCATAAACCAAAACCCCAAACCCCTAAACAATAAATCCTTAATCGTAAACCCTAAACCCTAAACCCCAATCCTAAAACCTAAACCCTAAACACCAAACCCTATATCCTACACCCTAAAACCACTAAACCTTAAACCCTACACCCTAAAACTAAATCCAAAACCCTAATCCCTAAACCCAAAATCCAAAATCCAAAACCCAAAACCTTAAACCATGAACCCTAATCCCTAACCTGAAACCCTAAAACCTAAACCCTAAACCTAAACCCTAAATGCTAAACCTTAAACCCCACAGCCCTAACACTAAACCCTAAACCATAAACACTAAAACCTCACCCTCACCCAAAACCATAATCCTTAATCACCAAACCGTAAATCCTATAGCCCAAATTTTAAAGCCAAACCCTTTACTCTGATCCAAAACTCTATACCCTATACCCTCAACCCAAAAAATCAAATCCAAAACCCAAAACCTAAACTCCATAATCCTCAACCATAAACCCTAAATCCCAAACCCCATACAATGAACCCAAACTTCAAAACCCCAATCCCTAAACGCTAAACCCAAAACCCAAAACCCAAAACCCAAAACCTTAAACCCTAAACCCTAAAACCTAAACCAAAAACCCTAAACCCAAAACCCAAAACCCAAAACACTAAACCCTAACCTAAAACCCTAAACCCAAAACCCAAAACCCAAAACCTGAAACCCTAAACCCTAAATACCAAAACCTAAATCCTACACCCCAAACTTTAAACCTAAACCCAACACTCTAAATAGAAACTCTAAACCCAATACCCTCAAACCCAAGCATCAAACCCTAAACCCTAAGCCTAAACCCTAAACCCCAAAACATAAACCCCTAAACAACAAACCCTAAATCCTACACCCCAAACTTTAAACCCATAACACTATACCCAAAACCCCAAACCCTATAGACCAAACACTAGCATCAAAACCCCAATCACTAAACCCTAAACCCTAAACCCTAAACTTTAAAACCAAAACCAATAAACCCCTTAAACCCCAAACCCTAAACCCAAAACTTTAAATGCTAAACACTAAACACTAAAGTCAAAACCAAAGTCCTAAACCCTAAACACTACACCAAAACCCCAAACCCCAAAATAATAAATGCTTAATCCAAAACCCAAAACCCAAAACCCTAAACCCCAATCCCTAAACTCTAAACCCTAAACACAAAACCCTAAATCCTACACCCCAAAACCATTAAACCCAAAACACTAAACCCTAAACCCTAAACCCTAATCCCTAAACCAAAAATCCAAAACCCTAAACCCTATCCCCTAAACCCTAAACCTTACTTGAAACCCAAAAATCTAAACCCTTAAGCCTAAACCCTAAATGTTGAATCCTAAACCCTAAACCCAAAACCCTAAACCCTAAACACCTAACCCAAATCCCTAAAACGTAAACACTAAACCCTAACCCAAAACCCAAAACTGTAAACCTTAAACACCAAACCATAAATCCTATAGCCCAAACTTTAAAACCAAACCGTTTATCCTGAATCCAAAACTCTAAACCCTATACCCTCAACTTGAAAAGCCAAATCCTAAACCCTAAACTAAAACTCTATAATCCTCAACCATAAACCCTAAACCCCAAACCCAATACAATGATCCCTAACAACCAAACCCCAATCCCTAAACACTAAACCCAAAACCCAAAACCCAAAACCCAAAACCCTAACCCAAAACCCAAAACCCAAAACACAAAACCCTAAATTGTAAACACTAACCCTAACCTAAAACCCAAAACCCAAACCCTAATCCCTAAACCAAAAATCCAAAATCCAAAACCATAAACCCTAAACCCTACAAACTATACCCTAAATCCAAAAGCTGACACCCTATACCATCAACCCGAAATGCCAAATCCTAAACCCAAAACCTATACTCTACAATACCAGAACCTAAACCCTAAAGCCCCAAACCCTATACACCAAACCCTAGCATCAAAACCCCAATCACTAAACCCTAAACCCTAAACCCTAGACCTTAAAACCAAAACCAATAAACCCCTAAAACCCCAAACCCTAAACAACAAACCCTAAATCCTACACCCCAAATATTAAACCATATACCCTATACCCTAAATCCAAAAGAAGACACCCTATACCATCAACCCGAAACGCCAAATCCTAAACGCAAAACCTATACTCTATAATACTAAACAATAAACCCTAAAGCTCCAAACCCTATACACCAAACCCTAGCATCAAAACCCCAATCACTAAACCCTAAACCCTAAACCCTAAACTTTAAAACCAAAACCAATAAACCCCTAAAACCCCAAACCCTAAACCCAAAACCCAAAACCCAAATCCTAAAACCCCAAACTCAAAACCTAAAACCCAAAACCCAAAACACAAAACCCTAAACCCTAAATACTAAACCCTAACCTAAAACCCAAAACCCAAAACCCTAATCCCTCAACCAAAAATCCAAAATCCAAAACCATATATCCTAAATCCTAAAACCTAAACACTAAACCCCTAAACCCTAATCCCTTAATCATAAACCCTAAATTGAAACCCTAAACCCTAAAACCTTAACCCTACACGCTAAATGCTAAACACTAAACCCTCAACCATAAACCCTAAACCCAAAACCCTAAACCCTAAACCAAAAACTCAAAACCCAATACTCAAAACTAAAAACCCAAAACCCAAAACCCAAAACACTAAACCCTAAACTAAAACCCTAAACCCTAAACCCAAAACCCAAAACTTGATACCCTAAACCCTAAACACCAAACCCTATATCCTACACCCCAAACTTTAAACCCTAAACCCAATACCCTAAATAGAAACTCTAAACCCTATTCAAACCCAAGCATCAAACCCTAAACTCAAACCCTAAACACTAAGCCCAAACCCTAAACCCCAAAACATAAACCCCTAAACCCCAAATCATAAACCCCTAAACAACTAAACCCCTAAAACCCTATACCCTAAACCCAAAGCCCAAAACCCAAAACCCAACACCCCAAACCCTAAACCCTAAACCTTAAACCCTTAAGCATAAACCCTAAACCCTAAACCCCAAACCCTAAACCCTAAACCATAAACACTAAACCCTAACCCAAAACCCAAAACTGTAAACATTAAAATCCAAACCATAAATACTATAGCCCAAACTTTTAAGCCATATCCTTTACCCTGAATCCAAAACTCTAAACCCTATACTCTCAACCCAAAAAGCCAAATCCCAAACCCTAACTTCAAAACCCCAATCCCAAGATGTAAAACCCAAAACCCTAAACCCTAAAGCCAAACCCTAAACCCAAAATCCAAAACTAAAAACCCAAAGCCCAAAACCCTAAACCCTAAACACTAAAACCTAACTTGAAACATTAAACCCTACAACGAGAACCCAATACCCAAAACCCTAAACCCAAAACCCAAAACCCTAAATCCTACACCAAAAACTTTAAACCCTAAACCCAATACCCTAAATAAAAACTCTAAACTCTATACCCTTAAACCCAGGCAACAAACAGTAAACCCAAACCCTAAACCCTAAACCCTAAACACCCAAGCCCCCTACACTTGATCCTAACACCAAAACCCCAATCCCTAAACCTTAAACTCTGAAGCCTAAACCCTAAACCCTAAAACCCAAAACCCTAAACCTTAAACACATAGTCCACTAAACCCCTAAACCCTAAACAGGTAACCCTAAACCCTAAACACCAAACCCTAAATCCTACACCCCAAACTTTAAACCCTTAACGCTATACCCAAAACCCTAATTCCTATACCCTAAACACTAAACACCAAACCGTAAATCCAACACCCCATACTTTAAATCCAAAACCCTCTACCGTAAATCCAAAACTCAAAACCCTATAAACACCAAACCCTAAATCCTACACCCCAAACATTAAACTCTTTACCCTATAAACACCAAACCCTAAACCCTAAACACCAAACCCTATATCCTACTCCCTAAAACCACTAAACCCTAAACCCTAAACCTTAAAACTAAACCCAAAACCCTAATCCCTAAAGCCAAAATCTAAAATCCAAACCCAAAACCTTAAACCGTAAACCCTAATCCCTAACCTGAAACCCTAATACTTAAACCCTAAAGCCTCAACCCTAAATGCTAAACCCTAAACCCAAAACCCTACACCCCTAACACTAATCCCTAAACCGTAAACACTAAACCCTAACCCAAAACCCAAAACCATAAACCTTAAACACCAAACCGTAAATCCTATAGCTCAAACTTTACAGCCAAACCCTTTACTCCGAATCCAAAACTCTAAACCCTATACCCTCAACCCAAAAAGCCAAATCCTAAACCCAAATCCTAAACTCTATCATCCTCAACCTTAAACCCTAAACCCCAAACCCAATACAATGAACCCAAACTTCAAAACACCAATCCCTAAACGCAAAACCCAAAACCCTAAACTCTAAACCAAAAACCTTAAACCCTAAACCCAAAACCCTAAACCCAAAACCCAAAACCTAAAATATGAAATCCTAATCCCTAAACACCAAACCCTAAATCCTACACCCCAAACTTCAAACCCTAAACCCAATACGCTAAAAAAAACTCTAAACCCTATACCCTCATAGCCAAGCATCAAACCCAAAACCAAAAATCCCAAACTCAAAATCCAAAAACCAAAACCCAAAACCCAAAACCCTAAACACTACACCCTTACATGAAACCCAAAACCCGAAACCCAAAACCCAAAACCCTAAACCCAATACCCTGAATAAAAACTCTAAACCTTGTACCCTCAAACCCAAGCATCAATCCCTAAACTCAAACCCTAAACACTAAACCCTAAACACTAATCCCTAAACCCTAAAAACCAAACCCCTAAATAACTAAACCCCTAAAACCCTAAACCCTAAACCCAAAGCCCTAAACACAAAATCCAAAACCCAAAACCCAAAAGCCAAAACACTAAACCCTTAACCCTAAACCCTAAACCCTAACCCAAAACCCAAAACCCAAAACCCTAAACCCTAAACACAACACCCTAAATCCTACACACAAAAGAATAAACCCAAAACCCTAAACCCTAAACCAAAACCCTAAACCTAAACGTAAACTATATAATCCTAAACCAAAAACCCCAAACTCCAAGCCCTATACACTATACCCTAACATCAAAACCCCAATTCCAAAACCTTAAAATCTGAACCCCAAACCCTAAACCCTAAACCCTAAACCCATAATCCACTAAACACCTAAAACCCTAAACCCTAAACCATAAACCCTAAACCATAGACACCAAACCCAAAATGCTACACCCCAAACTTTATACCCTAAACCCTATACCCTAAATCCAAAACTCTAAACCTTATACCATAAACCCAAAGCGGCAAATCCTAAACCAAAAACCTAAACCCTAAACCTAAACTCTATAATCCTAAACCATAAACCCTAACTAAACCCAAAACCCACATGCCCCATACACTAAACCCTAACTTCATAACCCCAATCCCTAAACCCTAAAACCTAAACACCCATCCATAAATCTTAAACCCTAAACCCTAAACCCTAAACTCAAAACCAAAACCCTAAACCCCTTAACCCTAATCCCTTAATCATTAACCCTAAACCCTAAGCCCTAACCAAAAACCCTAAACCCTATTCCCTTAAGTCTAAACCCAAAATGCTAAACCCTAAACCCTAACACCTAAACCCTAAACCCTTAACCCTAAACCCTAAACCGTAACCACTAAACCCTAACCAAAAACCCAAAACCGTAAACGTTAAACACCAAACCGTAAATCCTATAGCCCAAACATTAAAGCCAAACCCTTTACCATGAATCCAAAACTCTAAACCCTATACCCTCAACCCAAAAAGCCAAATCCTAAACCCTATACCTAAACTCTATAATCCTCAACCAAAAACCCTAAACCCCAAACCCAATACAATGAACCCTAACTTCAAAACCCCAATCACTAAATGCTGAACCCAAAACCCAAAACACTAAACCCTAAACCCTAAACCCAAAACCCAAAACCCAAAATCCAAAACTCAAAACGCAAAACCCAAAATCCAAAACTGAAAACCCTAAACCCTAAACACTAAACCCTCACCTGAAACCCTAAACCCAAAACCCAAAACCCAAAACTCAAAACCCAAAACCCAAAACACCAAACCCTAAACCCAATACCATAAATAAAAACTCTAAACCCTATACCCTCAAACCCTAAACTTAAACTCTATAATCCTAAACGAAAACCCTAAACCCCCAAGCCTCCTACACAAAACCCTAACATCAAAACCCCAATCCCAAAACCTTAAACTCTAAACCCTAAACCCAAAACCCAATACCCAAAACCTTAAACCCTAAACCTGAAACCCTAAACCAAAATGCTAAACCTCTAAACCCTAAACCCTTAATCCCAAACCCTAAACCTTACTTCCTAAACATCAATCCCTAAACCCTAAACCCAAAACCCTAAACCCTAAACCCCAAACCCTAAACCATAAATCCAAAACCCAAAACCCTAATCTCTAAACCCAAAAGACCAAACCCTAAATCCTACACCCCAAACATTAAAATCTAAACACTCTACCCTATACGCTCAACCCAAAACATCAAATCCTAAACCCAAACCCTAAAACCAAAACCTAAATTCTATAATCGTAAACCATAAACCCAAAACCCACATACCCTATACACTAAAGCCTAACTACATAACCCCAATCCCTAAACCCTAAACCGTAAACACCAAACCCTAAATCCTACACTCCAAAACCACTAAACCCTTAACCCTAATCCCTAAACCCAAAATCCAAAATCCAAACCCCAAAACCCAAAACCCTAAACCCTAAAACCTAAATGAAAACCCTAAACCCCTAAACCCTAATCCCTTAATCATAAACCCTAAACCCTATACCTTAACCTAAAATCCTAAACCCTACACTCAAACCCTAAACCCTAAACCCTAAACCCTAAACTCAAACCATGAAACCCTAAACTCAAACCCTAAACCCTAAACCCTAAACCTAAACTCTATAATCTTAAACCATAAACCCTAAACCCCCAAGCCCCCTACACTAAACCCTAACATGAAAACCCCAGTCTCAAAAACTGAACCATAAATGCAAAAACCTAAACCCTAAACCCTAAACCCTAAAACCTTAACCCCAAACCCTAAACCCCAAACCCTAAAACCTTGACCCCAAACCCCTAAACCCCTAAACCCTAAACCCTATACCATAAACCCAAAACCCCTAAACCCTAAAACCAAAACCCTAACCCTAGACCATAAACCCAAAACCCTAAATCCTAAATCCTAAACACCAAACCCTAAATTCTACTCCCCAAACATTAAATACTAAATCCAAAATTCTAATCCCCAAACCCTAAATCTTAAAGCCAAAGACACAAAACCCTATGCCCCCAAACTGAAAAAGCCAAATCCTAACCCCAAACACTAAACCCTAAACCAAAACTCTATTACTCTAAACCCCCAAACCCTAAACCCTAACTTCAAAACCCCAATCCCTAAATCCTAAACCATACACCAAAATGCTAAACCCCTAAACCCCAAACCCTTAATCCTAAACCCTAAACCTTACATACTAAACCTCAACCCCAAAACCCAAAACCCTAAACCCTTAAATCCAAACCCTAAACCATAAATCCTCAATTCAAAACCCTAAACCCTAAACTCTAAACCCAAAACACCAAACCCTAAATCCTACACCCCAAACATTAAAATCTAAACACTCTACACTATACCCTCAACCCAAAACCCTTAATACTAAACCCTAAACACTAAACGTTAAACCATAAACCCTAAACCATAAATCCTAAACTCTAAACCATAAACCCCTAAACCCCTAAACCCTAAACACTATACCATAAATCCTAAACAACTAAACCCTATACCATAACTCAAAACCATTAACCCTAAAACCCAAAACCCAAACCCTGGACCCTAAACCCAAAACCATAAATCTTAAATCTAAACACCAAACCCTAAATTCTACTCCCCAAACTTTAAACACTAAATCCAAAATTCTAAGCCCCAAACCCTAAATTTAAAAGCCAAAAACTCAAAACCCTATACCCCCATCCCAAAAAAGCCAAATCCTAACCCCAAACCCTAAACCCTAAACCAAAACTCTAATACTCTAAACCCCCAAACACTAAACCCTAACTTCAAAACCCCAATCCCTAAACCCTAAACCCTAAACCAAAAACCCTAAACCCTACACCAAAATGCTAAACCCCTAAACACTAAACCCATAATCCTAAACCCTAAACCATAAATCCAAAACCTCAATCCCTAAACCCAAAACCCTAAACCCTTAGCCCCAAACACTAAACCATAAATCCTCAACCCAAAACCCTAAACCCTAAACTCTAAACCCAAAACACCAAATCCTAAATCCTACACCCCAAACATTAAAATCTAAACACTCTACCCTATGCCCTCAACCCAAAATTTCAAATCCTAAACCCAAACCCTAAACCCTAAACCTAAACTCTATAATCCTAAAGCATAAACCTTAAACACCCATACCCTATACACTAAACCCTAACTTCAAAACCCCAATCCCTAAACCCTAAACCATAAACCTTAAACCCTAAACCCTAAACTCAAAACCCCTAATCCACTAAACCACTAAAACCCAAAACCCTAAACACTAACTCAAAACCCTAAACCCTTAACAAAAAACCCTAAACCCTAAACCAAAATTACAAAACCAAAAACCCAAAACCCAAAATCCTAAACCCTAAACCATAATTCAATACCACAAACCCTAAACCCTAAACACAAAATCCTAAACACTAAACTCAACCATAAACACCAAACCATATACCCTAAATGATAAACAAAAAACCCTAAACCCTAAACCCCTAACACTTAACCATAAACCCTAAACCCTAAACACCAATTCCTAAATCCTACACCCCATACTTTAGACTCTAAACACTCTACCCTATACCCTCAAGCCGAAATGTCAAATCCTAAACCCAAACCCTAAACCGTAAACCTAAACTCTATAATCCTAAGCCATAAACCCTAAACCACCATACCCTAAATCCTAAACCCTTACACTTACACAAAACCCTAAACCCTTAACACAAAACCCTAAACCCTAAACCAAAATTACAAAACCAAAAACCCAAAACCCAAAATCCTAAAACCCTAAAACCTAAAGCCTAAACCCTAAACCATAATTCAAAACCACAAACCCCAAAACCCTAAACCCTAAACACAAAATCCTGAACACAAAAACCTAAACCCTAAACCCTAAATCATGAACCCAATTTACAAAACCAAAAACCCAAAACCCAAAATCCTAAAACCTAAAACCTAAACCCTAAACCCCAATCCCAAAACCCTAAACCCAATACCCTAAACTCTAAACCCTAAACCCTAAACCATAAACCCTAAACCCTAAACGCTAAACCCAATACACCAAACCCTAAATCCTACACCCCAAATATTAAACACTATACACTACCCTATACTCTCAACCCGAAACTTCAAATCCTAAACCCAAATCCGAAACCCTAAACCTAAATTCTATACTACTAAACCATAAACCCAAAACCCACATACCCTAGACACTAAACCCTAACTTCATTACCCCAATCCCTAAACCCTAAACCCTAAATACCAAACCAAAATCCTACAACCCAAAACCACAAACCCTAAACCCTAAACCCATCCTAAACCCTAAACCCTAAACACTAATACCTAAACCCAAAATCCAAAACCCTAAACCCTAAACCATAAACCCTAAACCCTAAACCCCTAAACCCTAATCCCTAATCAAACCCTAAACCCTAAACCCTAACCTAAAACCATAAACCCTAATCCCTTAAGCCTAAACACTAAAAGCTAAACCCTAAACCCTAAACCCTAAACCCCTAACCCTAAACCCTAAATCATAAACAGCAAACCCTAACCCAAAACCAAAACCATAAACCTTAAACACCAAACCGTAAATCCTATAGCCCAAACTTTAAAGCCAAACCCTTTACCCTGAAACCAAACCTCTAAACCCTATACCCTCAACCCAAAAAGCCATATCCTAAACCCTAAACCTTAACTCCATAATCCTCAACCATAAACCCTAAACCCCAAACCCAATACAATGAACTCTAACTTCAAAACCCCAATCCCTATACGCTAAACCCAAAACCCAAAACCCTAAACCCAAAATCCAAAACTCAAAACCCTAAACCCTAAACCCTAAACCGTTGACACCAAACCCTAACCAAAAACCCTAAACCCAAAACCCTAAACCCTAAACACCAAACCCTAAATCCAACACCCCAAACTTTAAACCCTAAACCCAATACCCAAAATAAAAACTCTAAATCCTATACCCTCAAACCCAAGAATGAAACCCTAAACCCTAAACCTAAACTCTATAATCTTAAACCAAAAACCCTAAACCCCCAAGCCCCCTACACTAAACCCTAACATAAAAACCCCAATCCCAAAACCTGAACCATAAACACAAATACCTAAACCCTAAACCCTAAACCCTAAAACCTAAACCCCAAACCCTAAACCCCAACCCAAAACCCAAACCCAACACCCAAAATCATCAAACCGTAAAACCCTAATCCCCTAAACCCTAAACACCAAACCCTAAATCCTACACCCCAAACTTTAAACCCTAAACCCAATACCCTAAATAAAAACTCTAGATCCTATACCCTCAAACCCAATAATGAAACCCTAAACTCAAACCCTAAACCCTAAACCTAAACTCTATAATATTAAACCAAAAACCCTAAACCCCCAAGCCCCCTACACTAAACCCTAACATAAAAACCCCAATCCCAAAACCTGAACCATAAACACAAATACCTAAACCCTAAACCCTAAACCCTAAACCCTAAAACCTAAACCCCAAACCCTAAACCCCAACCCAAAACCCAAACCCAACACCCAAAATCATCAAACCCTAAAACCCTAAACCCTAAACCAAAAACACAAAATCCACAACCCAAAACCCTAAATCCTAAACCCTAAACTCTAAACTTTAAACCCAAAACCCTAAAACCTTAACCCTAAACTCTAAACCCTAAACCCCTAAACCCGTAAATGCTAAACCCTATACACTAAACCCTAAGCCCCTAAACCCTAAACCATAAGCCTCTAATCAACTAAACCACTAACACCCTAAACTGGATACCCAAAACACCAAACCCTAAACACTAAACACCAAAGCATAAATCCTACACCCCAAATGATAAACCCTAAACACTATACCCTAAATCCAAAACTCAAAACCCAATACCATCAACCCGAAATGCCAATTCCTAATCCCAAAACCTATACTCTATAATCCTAAACATAAACCGTAAATCAACAAATCCTATACACTAAACCCTAACTTCAAAACCCCAATGCCAAAACCCTAAACCATAAACCCTAACCCTAAACCAAAAAATGCCTAAAACCCCAAACCCTAAACCCTAAACCAAAAATTGCCTAAAACCCCAAACCCAATACAGTGAACCCTAACTTCAAAACCCCAATCCCTAAACCCTAAACCCAAAACCCTAAATTCAAAATCCAAAACTCAAAACCAAAAACCCTAAACCCTAAACCCTAAACACCAAACCCTAAATCCTACACCCCGAACATTAAACCCTAAACCCAATACCCAAAATAAAAACTCTAAACCCTATACCCTCAAACCCAAGCATTAAACCCTAAACTCAAACCCTAGACCCTAAACCTAAACTCTATAATCTTAAACCAAAAACCCTACACCCCAAGCCCCCTACACTAAACCCTAACATGAAAACCCCAATCCCAAAACCTTAAACTCTAAACCCTGAACCCTAAACCCTAAACCTTAAACACATAATCCACTAAACCCCTAAAACCCTAAATCCTACACCCCAAACTTTAAACCCTAAACCCTATACACTAAACCCTAAACCCTAAACACTAAACATCAAACCATAAATCCTACACCCCAAACTTTAAACCCAAAACCCTATACCCTAAATTCAAAACTCGAAACCCTATACCATCAACCCGAAACGCCAAATCCTAAACCCAAAACCTATACTCTATAATACTAAACCATAAACCCTAAAGACCCAAACCCTATACACTAAACCCTAACATCAAAACCCCAATCACTAAACCCTAAACACTAAACCCAAAACCCTAGACCTCATACTCCTAAACCACTAAACCCCTAAAACCCCAAACCCTAATCCCTAAACTCAAAACCATAAATCCTAAACTTAAAACCCAAAACCCTAAACCCTAAACCCAAAATCCAAAATCCAAAACCCTACACCAAAATGGTAAACCCCTAAACCCTAAACCCTTAATCCTAAACCCTAAACCTTAAATCCTAAACCTCAATCCCTAAACCCTAAACCCAAAACCCAAAACCCTAAATCCTAAACCCCAAACCCTAAACCATAAATCCTAAACCCAAAACCCAAAACTCTAAATCCAAAACACCAAACCCTAAATCCTACACCCCAAACATTAAAATCTAAACACTCTAGCCTATACCCCCAACCCAAAATTTCAAATCCTAAACCCAAACCCTAAACCCTAAACCTAAACTCTATAACCCTAAACCATAAACCCTAAACCCCCATACCCTATACAATAAACCCTAACTTCAAAACCCCAACCCCTAATCCACTAAACCACTAAAACCCTAAACCCTAAACACTAACTCAAAACCCTAAAGCCCTAAACCCTAAACCCTTAACACAAAAACCTAAACCCTAAACCCTAAATCCTGAACCCAAGTTACAAAACTAAAAACCCAAAACCCAAAATCCTAAACCCTAAAACAGAAACCCTAAACCATAATTCAAAACCACAAACCCTGAAACCTTAAACCCTAAACACAAAATCCTAAACACTAAACTCTAAACCATAAACACCAAACCATAAACCCAAAATGATAAACAATAAACCCTAATCCTTGAACCCCTGACACTAAACCATAAACGCTAAACCCTAAACCCTAAACCCTAAACCCTAAATCCTAAACACCAAACCCTAAATCCTACACCCCAAACTTTAGACTCTAAACACTCTACCCTATACCCTCAACCCAAAACTTTAAATTCTAAACTCAAACCCTAAATCCTACACCCCAAACTTTAGACTCTAAACACTCTACCCTATACCCTCAACCCAAAACTTTAAATCCTAAACCTAAACTCTATAATTCTAAGCCATAAACCCTAAACCCCCATACCCTAAATCCTAAACCCTAACTACAAAACCCTAATCTATAAACCCTAAACTCTAAACCCTAAACCTTAAACCCTAAACCTCTAATCCACTAAACTACTAACACCCTAAACTAGATACCCAAAACACTAAACCCTAAACACTAAACACCAAACCCTAAATCCTACACCCCAAACGATAAACCCTAAACACTAAACCCAGAATCCAAAACTCAAAACCCAGTACCATCAACCCGAAATGCCAAATCCTAATCCCAAAACCTATACTCTCTAATCCTAAACCATAAACCTTAAATCAACAAATCCTATACACTAAACCCTAACTTCAAAACCACAATCCCAAAACCCTAAACCATAAACCCTAAACACAAAATGCTAAACCCAAAACCCAAAATCCTAAACCCTAAACCCTAACTCAAAACCCTAAACCCCTAAACCCTAAATCCTTAACTTAAAACCCTAAACCCTAAATCCTAAACTCTAAACCCAAAATCCAAAATTGTAAATTCAAAACCCTAAACCCTAAACCCTAACTCTAAATCATAAACCCCTCAACCCTAAACCTTAAACCCATACCCAAAACCCTAAATTATAAACCCAAAACCCAAATCCATAAACACTAAACACCAAACCCTAAATCCTACACCCCAAACATTAAAACCTATACCCTATACCCTAGATCCAAAAGTCGACACCCAATACCATCAACCCGAAACACCAAATCCTAAACCCAAAACCTATACTCAATAACACTAAACTATAAACCCTAAAGCCCCAAACCCTATACACAAAACCCTAACTTCAAAACCCTAATCACTAAACCCTAAACCTAAATCCAAAACCACTAAACCAGTAAAACCCCAAACCCTAAACCCTAAACCCTAAACCTTAAACCCAAAACAAATAAACCCCTAAAACCCCAAACCCTAAACCCAAAACTCTAAACCTTAAACCCTAAACCCTAAAGCCAAAACCAAAACCCTAAACCCAAAATCCAAAACCCAAAACCCAAATGCCAAAATCCAAAACCCTAAACCCTAAACCCTAAACAAAAACCCCAAACCCCTAAACTATAAACCCTTAATCCTAAACCTAAACCCAAAACCCCAATCCCTAAACACTAAACCCAATACCCTAAACCCTAAACCCTAAACCCCAAACCCTAAACCATAATCCCAAAACCCATAACCCTAAACCCAAAACCCTAAACCCAAAACACAAAACCCTAAATCCTACACCCTAAACATTAAACTCTAAACACTCTACCCTATACGCTCAACCCGAAACTTCAAATCCTAAACCCAAACCCTAAACCCTAAACCTAAATTCTATAATCCTAAACCATAAACCCAAAACCCACATACCCTATACACTAAACCCTAACTTCATAACCCCAATCCCTAAACACCAAACCCTAAATCCTATACCCCTAAACCACTAAACCCTAAACCCTAAACCCTAATCCCTAAACCCAAAATCCAAAATCCAAAACCCTAAACCCTAAACCCTAAACCAAAACCCTAAACCCCTAAACCCTAATCCCTTAATCATAAATCCTAAACCCTAAACCCTAACCTAAAACCCTAAACCGTAATCCCTTAAGCCTAAACCCTAAATGCTAAACCCTAAACCCTAAACTGTAAACACTAAACCCTAACCCAAAACCCAAAACCGTAAACCTTAAACACCAAACCGTAAATCCTATAGCCCAAACTTTAAAGCCAAACCCTTTACCTTGAATCCAAAACTCTAAACCCTATACCCTCAACCCAAAAAGCCAAATCGTAAACCCTAAACCTTAATTCTATAATCCTCAACCATAAACCCTAAACCCCAAACCCAATACAATGAACCTTAACTTCAAAACCCCAATCCCTAAACGCTAAACCCAAAACCCTAAACCCTAAACCCAAAATCTAAAACCCTAAACCCTAAACACCAAACCCTAACCTGAAAACCTAAAGCCTAAACCCAAAACCCTAAACCCTAAACACCAAACCCTAAATCCTACACCCCAAACTTTAAACCCTAAACCGAATACCCAAAATGAAAACTCAAAACCCTATACCCTCAAACCCAAGCATGAAACCCTAAACTCAAACCCTAAACCCTAAACCTAAACTCTATAATCTTAAACCAAAAACCCTAAACCCCCAAGCCCCCTACACTAAACCCTAACATCAAAACCCCAATCCCAAAACCTGAACCATAAACGCAAAAACCTAAACCATAAACCCTAAACCCCACACTCTAAACCCCAACCCAAAACCCAAACCCAACACCCAAAACCATCAAACCCTAAAACCCTAAACCCTAAACCCAAAACCCTAAATCCACAACCCAAAACCCTAAATCCTAAACCCTGAACACTAAACCCTAAACTCTAAACCCTAAACCCTATACCATAAACCCTAAACCCATAAACCCTAAACCCTAAACCCTATACCCTAACTCAAAACCATAAACCCTAAAACCCTAGACCCTAAACCCAAAACCCTAACCCCAGACCCTAAACCCAAAACCCTAAATCATAAACACCAAACCCTAAATTCTATTCCTCAAACTTTAAACCCTAAATCCAAAATCTAAGCCCCAAACCCTAAATCTTAAAGTAAAAAACTCAAAACCCTATACCCCCAACCCAAAAAAGCCAAATCCTAACCCCAAACCCTAAACCAAAACTCTATAACTCTAAACCCCCAAACCCTAAACCCTAACTTCAAAACCCCAATCCCTAAATCCTAAACACTAAACCCTAAACCCTAAACCCTAAACTCAAAACCCAAAACCCAACACCCAAAACCCTAAACCCTAAACCCTAAACCTTAAACCCTAAACCTAAAATGTATAACCCTAAACCATAAACCTTAAACCCACAAACCCTATATACTAAACCCTAAC
This sequence comes from Nelumbo lutea, assembly GCF_056320005.1. NCBI lineage: Eukaryota > Viridiplantae > Streptophyta > Magnoliopsida > Proteales > Nelumbonaceae > Nelumbo > Nelumbo lutea. Next base: position 130,720,382 of record NC_142684.1, read on the forward strand.
TTCAAAACCCCAATCACTAAACCCTAAATCCTAAACCCTAAACCCTAATCCCAAAACCCAAAACCCTAAACCTAAACCCCTAACCCAAAACCCTAAACCCTAAACCCTAATCCCTAAACCCCAAACCATAAACCCTAAATCCTAAACCCTAAACCATAAACCCTAAACCCTTAACCCTTAAAACATAAACCCTAAACCCCTAAAACCCTAACCCCTAAACCCTTAACCCTGAGTTTTGTCTTTTTGTGGGTAGTTGAACCGGGTCTTTCAGCTAACACTTAAACATCCGTTAACATTAATGATTTTTGAAATGCTGACCCAAATGCAGACTCCATTTCAGGCCATACCACTATATCAAAGACTATATAGAAGGAGAATGACAGTTCAGCCCAGGGTGAGAATTTTTAGGTCCAAAGTACAGTTGGGGTGGGTGCCAGCTTCGAATTGATGCTAATTCCCGGGGGGACGTTGGTGTATAAAATGAGAGGTTTTTGACATTTTGAATGTTTATAGCTCTGCAGTGAAATTCAAAAATCTGCATTAGATCTGAACATACTTCTCCACTATGAGAGAATAGGCCCCACTAGAATCCCCATTGGCTTTGTCCGTGTCAGTCATTAGGTTTTCCCGTGTTAGTCACGGGTCCCCGCTATCTCCTACCCTCGTACCTGTGTTGAAATATTGTAAACGGGTTTGGAAACATTTGAATTAAATAACTAATAACGGATTTGAAATATCGTATTCCAAAAGCGGGCAGGATAGACTCTGTTGGACTCTCACACCTCATGGCAATTTCACTTGTGCTTCAGGCTATAAAAATGTAACCAGTCAATGGGCTACATCATCGACACACCAATTTGCTTTTGCTGGGGTAACTTGGAAAGATTTCTGGAAGTTTAGAGAAGTCACACCTCGCTTTGAAGCTTTCTATGGAGATGCATCAAAGGAATTTAACTTACCAGTTAAGTCTCCGGGGCTAAATTTACTCGTAAGATCGAAAAAGTTTGTTCCCTCTGTATGCAAGAAGCACCTCTTTCTAAGATGTCAAGTAGGAAGATCAGTGTGGTTTGGTTCCTCTTTATTCATTCATATTGATGCCCACCCAAATTAATTGGAGATTAGAACACTGGCTGAATTATTGGTGGAGTAAGATCCATGAAGCGCCAGAAAATGACATAAGCATTTTTGGCAAATGTGCTATTTTAATGTGGTGCTTATGGAAGGCAAGGTGCAGTAAAATCATGGAAAGGAGTGGATTTGAACCCTTCTAAAGTCATCAAGGAGGCCTAGGCCCATATATATATATATACCAGCTAGCACAATTGAAACGGCATGAAAATACTTGGGGAGTTTCTGTTTGGACGTGCTATTAGAGAAGCCAAAACAGATGTAGAAATTATAGAAGCTAAGGCTTTCAGGGAAGGCGTTGGCATGACAAAAGATCTTCATATTGAACACTTAATCATTGAAGGAGACAAACAGAAGATAGTGTACATGTGCCCTGTTAAATCCTCAGTCAGAGGTTCCTTGGCGAATTCTTCCTTAATCTCATCGCGGATTGCAGGGGTCTTCTTCTTGATTTCTCTTAATTAACGAAACATCTATCTTTTGAACCGAGTCATGCATTCTCCCTCCCAGAATTCAATATCTGGTTATTTTCTGATTGGCACCAAAGTTGGAAAGATCATTCTTCTTGTTCTGCAAAACCTTCAATATTCTATAAATCTAGCTATAATTGGAATTAATTAAAGAGATCAGCTAAAAGTTCAAAATAAATTTACTTGAATAATTCATTATAGAGGTTAAGAAATCAATATCTAGGCTCCACGAATTCAATATCTGCTTAATTTCACAGAAGAGACTGGATCTGCTGAAAGCAAAAAGCGTGCAAACGCACTTATAGAGCACATCCAGGCTCATATTTTGCTTTTAACAAATCCGGTTTCACTTTCACACCTTGATGGTGTTAATAGCAATAGATTATCCATTCATTGTCAGTATAATTGAATGACCAACATGGTTTTAAAACCATATTGACCTAATTAGCGCCGCTTAACTCGGAAATTGGTCACCTATCAAGTTACATATTCCACCCTAGCCTGGATTTTTGAAAAAAAATAATAAAAAAAACATTGACTTGGTCATTAAATTGCTAAAGAAAGGCTGAGGGTTGACCAGTTGGCGGAGGGGGGTAGATAGATAGATCCATTAAGAAGGGTGACAACCCTACATGATGATAATTATAGTAATAATATATTCAAAATTTTCTATAAACTTTATTTACTTTTAATTTTTTATTTTTCTATTATTAAGCATATGTAGATCAAAAAATCCAAATCTGATTACATAAATACTTCACCCAAATATGTGATAATCAGATCGATTTGTGAAGTTTCATCTATCATTGTTAGGCCATTCTCTTGGCTAGACTCTTCCTTTTGTAGTGTTTTATCTTTTTGGTGTATCTTTTTTTTTTTGTTCAATTATCAAAAAAAATGTAATATTTAAATAGAAAAAATTGAATGAGATGAAAATAGTAATCCAAAACCCTTCCGGTCAGGTCACTAGTTCCATTTTTGCCCTGAACTGCTATTTTACAAAAAGAAAAAAAAAAAGTTTAAATGGTTAGAGAATCCCTGACTTGGATAGTTTAACCGTTAAAATATTTAACCCATTTAATGGTTCTCGAATTGCTTTCAAACTTATTCTCAAAGTTTTACTATTTAAAATAGAAATTAGAAAATAAAAAATTGAGAACAGAAACTTTGATATGTCATAATCTTGTTCGATTATTCCCAATGGCCAAAATTAGTTAGGGTTTTTAGTTTTTCCATATTTATTTTGAATTTTTCTTATTTTTGTGATTCTTTTTAAGTTGCAATAGCAAAAAAATTGCAACTCCAATGAAGAAATCAAAAAATCGATGCAAGAGATGAGAGATTAAAAATAATCTTATATTAAAAGCTAAGATACACCAATGAAGCAAGCAAGCTGGGATTTGAGAGATATTTAGAGAGATGAGAGATGTAAGAAGAGGGCAAGCGGTGTTGTAGTGGCAGTGATGATGAACATGGAAATAGCCACCGCCGATAGTTCTTCTCCTTAGGGCAAAACGGTTCTGCAACAACCGGTGAACATGGTGACAACTACCTTCGGCAACACTTCCTTCTCTTTTTTTTTCTTCTTCTTTACTTTCTTTTTTCTCACTTCTCAGCTTTAACCAGCCGACTCCTTCTCAAAGTCTCATACTCCCCTCTCATAATAATGTATATATACGGTGGACTTCAACCTAATCATACTCTAACGGTTAAAATAAAAGTCACATTATATTTTACATCTTACCGGTTTGATCTGCTCAAACTGGATGGTTGAAACGTTGACTTGGAAACCAGAAGCCAAAGCGGTTTTGTTTCTGGGTGAGTTTTTAAAACCTTGATTTTAGTAAAAAGAAAGCTCCACAATGTTATTCATATTTTTAATAGTAGTGTAAATATAGAATTATAGATGTTTTCAATTTTTTCTATAATTTTTTTTTGTGTGTAAAAATAATTTTGATATGTCATACTTACTTTTTGTTTAATATGATAAGTACATGATATTATACATGCGCCTAAATGCTCTTTTTGCACAATTGATGTATTTTTCTCATTTTTGTAATTTTATTTTATTATTTTATTATTTATTTATGACATTAAACGTTAACACATTTAACACGAAAGTTGAACTATTTAATATTAGTTTCTATATTTCATTTTTTATCAGTTCTATATTATGTATTTCATTTTCATTATCAATAAAAATAAATCTTGTTTATTACACTTATTTTTTTAATTTGATTAATAAAAATATCATAAATGTGTTTAGTTTTTTGTACATTTTTTTTGTAAATTTCTATATTTATTTCTATTTTAAAAATTTTATTACCTAACTATACTTCATAGGTTGATCAAATTGATTCGGATGGTTGAATTGCTTAGCCACCAATTGGATAAAGAATGGTTTTGTTTTTGAGTCAGTTTTAAAATATATGGGTTTATATTGCTAAAAATATTAACATAGATCTAATTACTAAAATTTATTAGTAAAAGTAAAATAAAATATAGCACTTAATAAGAGAAAATAAGATTTAATACCTTAAGTATAAGACTTAATGAGAAGGGATTAAATGAAGTGGAAAGTAATAATTGAAGTTACATTTTCAACCCTTTTGATTAGAGATGGATTAAATACACAAATATGACCATTATAGTAGCCATTAATTACACAAATATGACCTTTCCAACTTTGGTGCCAATCAAGAAACCAAATATTCAATTCAAAAATAGAGAAGGGTAAAAGATGTAAACCTCCATTGATGTTTCCCCTAAAAATTGAAACATCTTTTCTCTTTTCAAATTGGACTGATACCTCCCCTATTGGACAAGGGTGCAATTTGAGCCAGCCTAGCCTAAGCCCAAACAGATCTAGTTTGCAATTTTACATAGGATGGTTTTGTATTTTTGGTCCTTGGGTAGAGAGAGAAAGAAATAGATAGAGAGAGAGAGAGAAAGGTTATGTGGATAATTGCATTTTATTATATCAAGAACTCAAAAACCAAAACATCTATGAAGCAAGAACTTTTCACTTGTTCATCCCGGTGGCATCCTTGATAGCATCAGTGGCCCCTTGTGCCTTAGCCTTCATTTGTTGACCAGCCTACACAATAAAAAAACAATTAAAATTTATACTAGCAAACGAATTGTTTGCATTATTAGTATTGGTAGAACAAGAGAATTTCTTTTGCTTGGGAAATGAAATGAACCTCTTGGCATGACTCTTTGGCTGATTCGTAGGCATTGCTTGCCTTGTCCATCATTTGATCTGCTTTGGCCTGCGAGAAAACTTAAATTTGATCAAGAATGGAAACCCATGGCCACATTATGCTCCATGTATGCATGCATATATCTATACACATGATGAATTGGAGTATACAATGAACCTATATATAGGTGGATATTGCTCACCTGAGTTTGGCCCTTGGCTTCACCAGCATTGAAGCTCGCTTTTTGAGAGTTGTCAGCCATCTTTTTCTTCTTTTGGCCTCTTTAAAGAGAACTTACAACACAGATATTACTCAAGACGGGCTTTTGATGAATGATGAAAAAATAAAGTAATGGCGAGGGATTTATTAGACATTTCAGTCTTAAAATACACATAGAAGCTTTTTTTTTTTGCCTAAAAACTCGTTCAATTCAAATCTTAAGTGTGCCATGTTGTTGGTGGGACTTTACTTATATAATGAACGAAAGGATATCAAAGCTTGAGTGAAGCGTCACAAATCACTCTTGGCAAGCGGTGATATGTGATGGTTTCACAGAGGAAACTCTAAAGATGGGTTCAACAGGAGATTAGTTATGTTTGTGCTTCTCCTCTTACACAGTTTGTTATTAGTTTGTAATAACAAACTCAGTTTGTAACTTTCTATTCCACTAAATTAAATAGCTAATTTTACAAAAAAAAAAAAAAAAAAACTGATTCTTTTATAATAAAAAAAATTAATCGTCAAATGGCTTAAATTTATTTTTATTGAGTTGGCTTTTTTTGTGTATGAAAATCATTTATATGATTTACCCAAGTATCTTAAGAGACTATAAAGAGTCTAGATTTTAGGTGTTATTTGGAATGGCACTTTACTTGGCCTGGATTTAATTTTTTTAGTCACCAAGGTTTGAGAAACCAATCCCACAATGGAATTCTGTTGTCCACCAGTTTTTTGGTCATTGGTTACCGTCCATGTCATACAGTTCAAATGATTTAGTTGATTCTAACATATATTTTACATTTTAGCCTTTAAATTAGAAGCAACTCAATTATTTGAACTGTTAAACCTGGATGGTCAAATTTCCGGTCAAGAAACCGGTGGTCAAAAAGTGGTTTCATTTTCGAATTGGTTTTTCAACTTTGTTGATCAAGGAAAAATGAATCCAGGCGATGTAAAGTGGCATTCCAAATAACAGCTACAACCTGTACCATCAATATGGGCTCTTAATATACTTGGCAAGCATGCCAAAAAATGCAAGCTCCACCTACCTTATGGACACAAAAGGATATGTGGCCCTTGACCAAGTAAGTAAAGCATATATATATATATAGGACACAAAGATATGTGGCCCTTGACGAGGTAAATAAAGCAATATATATATATATATATATATATATATATATATATATATATATATATATATATATATATATATATATATATATATATATATATATATATATACATACACGTATATTCATATATTTGAAAGCAACATGTACCCAATCAGTCAAGAAGAGAAATATGAAAATTGAACAATTATGGAATACCAATCATTTTGGGTCGATCATGACATCGTTATTAGCACCCAATTTTTGCTCGATCCCTTCACCCTACCTCTTTGTAACCCCCCCCCCCCCTTCTTAGACCCCCAAAACTTAGAAATACAACCAGATCAACTTAAGACTTTTCAAAACTTGAAATACCCTCTTAGACCCCTCTTTGCTCGGCCCTTCACCCTACACATGGATTCAATTTTTAAACGTACAAAACCTAAATTAAATCAATCATTTAGTTCTAACTTGTTTTTACAAATTCTCTATTCTTGTGTCAAATAGATTTAGGTTTAGATCTTAGTTTCCCTAATTTGATGATTTTTTCCATAATCAGAAAACCCCGTGGACTATATCCAGATTTCTCATGCTATCATCACGGAGAATATTACTTTTATTTTAGGGAAAATTCCACTTTAGCACCCTGAACCTTGGACCTTGGGGGTAGTGTCAAGTTAGTATCCAAACTTTTAAACGTGTCAATACAGTACCTAAACTTTTAAGAAGTGTCAAGTTGGTCCCTACCATTAACCGACTGCCAGTTATCTATTGAAAATGTCAAAACTACCCTTCAAAAGAAGACATTGTTCATTGTCTTCTATGTTGAGATTGAACCGATTAAGGTGTTTGAGATTCTAGACTAATGAAGTCATTGTCTTCTACCTTTAGATCTGAAACGCATTTTTGTCTAGTTATTTCTTTGCTTTTAGTTATTGTTACCCTTTATCATATTTCATATTTTTTCTGTCTTTTTCTTTGAAGATAATTGGTTTAGTCTCAAGGTAGAAGACAATGAGCAGTGTCTTCTTTTGAAGGGTAGTTTTGACATTTTCAATAGATAATTGATGGTCAGTTAATGGCAGGGACCAACTTGACACATTTTGAGAGTTTAGATACTGCAGTGACACGTTTGAAAGTTCATGGTATTAACTTGACACTACCACCAGGGTACTAAAGTGGAATTTCCCTTTATTTTATAGAGTTGTTCTAATTAACAAATGCTTAAGATAACTCCTATAATTAACAAATTGAGAGAAAATGATGCCAATTATATCATTGTAAGCGACAGGAAAATCGCTCACTTGCCACTTGGGCTAGATTTGGAGTCACCACCCATTAATTTAAGAAATAGAGGTGATGGGACCTCCGGGAATAATTTTCAAAAATGTTTTCATTTTAGTAATGACTCCAAAGCCCGTGGCACTAGCTAACCAGTCAAGGTAAGACTTAGATGGGAGAGGGAAGGGATTAAGCACCCTTCTCCCAGGTCCAATAGGTGGGGTCCACATGAAATTCTAATAGTAAACAACAATATTAAAGACAATCCTAAATTATATTATTCGATAGCAAAACTAAAACAATAAGATCATGTTGTTTATTCGACTTCTAGCTACTAAGATTTCTGCTCAAATGAAAGATAAGCATATTGTTTATGTCAACAAAAAGTAAAATAAAATACAATAAAACGAAATAAAATGAAACATGCTAAGCAGTAGTGAATGGATCGAACTTGTGAATTAGAATGAAAGATAAATCAAACCAGATTTAATAAATCTTTTAATATCATCAAACCAAATGGAACTAAATATTAAGACACCTCTATCAGTCCATTGATTTGAAAGATTTGGCCAAATACAACAAAGAAAACTTGAACAAACTAGAGATTTTCAAGAAAACGGGAATAAGAAATTAACTGCACAACCATATTAGAGACAAAAGCTAGAGCAGTAAAAGAAAATGAATGACCAGACTGAGGTCTCCCGTCCAAGGTTCTGTGGAGAAAGACCTTGTACAGTCGAGAGTGCATGCTTTGCAATCAAATAGAAAAAGAGAAAGAAAACAAAGAAATAGAGGAGAAGACACATTTTGCCATGTTATAACTTAATCTCTAGAACAATTAGATGAAGAAGAAGAATAAAACAAAATCACAACTACATTCCTATTGGTATTAATCTCAAATAAGAATGACAAAATAGTGATAGGAGCCGATAGTGAACTTAATGTCAGATTGGGTTGAAGAATAGATCTATGGGGGTGAACTTGATGAAACCTATTCAATCAATTTTTTCTCCAACCTCTAACTGTCACTGTAAAAAAAGAAGAAAGAGAGTTTCAATCAGGTTACCTAAGTAATATCTTGGCCGTCGATTCGATGCTGTAAACGAGTGAGCTCAATGCACTTCGTAGGTGGAAATCAGAGGGGGTGAACGAGTCCCTCCTGGTGTAGATGTGCTTTAACAATTGCTGAGGCTGGCTGGACTTGTATGGAACTCGTGGAATAGAGGTGATGGCATTGGAGATGAGCTCTTTACATATCTCGTGGAAGTTGAGATTGATTGTTAGGAAAAGGGAAAAAAAATCTCACTTCTATTTAACAGAGACAATGATGAACAATGGTGGAAAGCGTCAGGTTTAGGGAAGAAGAAGAAGAGAGAAATAAAAAAAAAAAAAAGAGAGAGAGAATCGAGAGGGAGTTCTGATATAGGGGAGAAAACAAAGCCATCGCCGCCTCTGGTGGTTTGATTAAAAGCTCACCTATCCCAAATCTCCATCATCCAAACTTTATTTGACCAATCAGATTCCACCACAGTGTTCAAATCTCCTAAAAACCCCACCATGTCAAATTCCACAATTAATTACTTCCATTTGACTGTTGAAAAAGTAAGATTCCAATTCAAACCCTCTCATTAATTGAAAAACCATAAGCTAAGACCATGATCTGAACTAAATCATTTAACCTACACATCTAATCAAAGATCCATCACTTCCATCCGATTCAAGATGTTGAAAAATGCCTATCCACCAAATTTCATCCCAAAATTCCATCGTTTGACACTTGATCAAACAAAGATTCTATTACAGCAAATCTTATTGATCCGAATTTGTCAGCCACAGATCTCAATGTTTCCATCCCCATTTGTCTAATCAGAACTCACCACTATGTTTAGAGACCCCAAAAACCCCAACACACCAAATTTCGTGACCAAATTCATCCATTTGACCATTAAACTAGAGACATACCATTTTGACGCACAGTATTGAATCACCACATCAGTTGTCCAACCTAGCATCTTAAGTGGGAGGGGACTGACGTCATCTCCTTACTTAACCCCCTTAAAACACCTGGACCAATGAATTTGAGCATAATAGGCTTAAAAGGCTCACAATGCCAAACATACCCTTACTTCAAATCAAGAAAAGACAAAATAGCAAGAAGACCGTAAGTTAGGGGGAAAAAAGAAGGAAAGGAATCTTTACAAGAAGAGCCCATAGCAAACCAACCTGTAGTCACATTTCCAACTGCACTCACAGTCGAGCCGGTACGAAAGAAGAAAGAGACCCGCAACAAGGAGAGCAAGGAAGTCCAGATTAACTTCCCTCTCCTAGACACGATCCAACATATGTCGGTCTATGCCAAGTTCTTGAAAGAGCTATGTACTCAAATGATGGAGCCATGATTGGCCTTGCAAAAAATGATGCTCTCAACAGATGTTAGTGTAGATCTCCTAAACTAACTTCCCCAAAAACTGAAAGATCCTGATGCTCCTCTCATAAGTTGTGTCATCTCTGGAATCACCTTTGATTGGGCCTTATTGGATCTAGGGGTCAGTGTAAATATGCTTCCGTCCATTCATGACAGGTTTAGGATTGATAAGTTAGAACCTACCTCAGTAATTCTACAACTTATTGATTGGTCAGTCAAGACCCCTCAAAGTGTTATTGAGGACGTCATTGTCAAACTAGAGGGTTGTCACTTCCTAGTGGATTTCATCATCATAGACATGACCCTAATCGAGGAACTGAACCACATCCCAATGATCTTAAGATATTCATTTCTCGCAATGACCGATACAAATATCAACTATAAATCAGGAGAAATTGACATTTCATTAGGAGAGCAGAAAGTCCAATTAAACATTTTTTGTGCATCTAAGTATCCAAACCTAGGGGAAGAAGAGTGCAAGGTGAATATAGTTGATGATCTTTTAGATGCCCTGTCTACCCTATGGTTAGCCCAATCTGAACCCTGTTTGTCGGAAGATGAAAGTGAGTCGAGGAGTATAGATGGGAACAGTGCATGAATGTGTCCGACTGAAGACGTTAAACTTAGCGCTGGTTGGGAGGCAACCCAACGTAGTTTTCAGTTGCTTTTTGTCTGTAGTGTTAGAATTGTTGTTTCTTTTCTTGATTCGAGACTAGGTGGCGAACCTTGAACCCCTCAAGAAAACCTATTCATTGTTCCCTTTGACCCAAATCCTTTTTTTGCATCATTCTAGTCATGCCATTAGGGACAATAGCATTTAAGTTGGGGGGTGAGGAAAGAGAGAAAAAAATGAAGCTAAGCCTTTAAATATGCATAATTAAAATTTCACTGAAAAAATTAAAATTTATTTCCATTAAAAGAGATTCCCAAACAGAAAATGTTAAGGAAACTAATAAAAGAATATTGAATTTTGTAGAAATTAGTAACAAGTGATAGGAGTAAAAATTGGTCTTATTTAAATATTGTCGAAACCGTTTAAAATTTTGAAAATACTCCCAAGTTTTCCCCTGCCAAGATAAGAAGAGAAAGATGGAGGAATTAGACAAGAATTCTTCAAATTGTTAGAAATAGTGGATTGCCCTAAACAATGTTGAAAAAAAAAAGAATAAAAGGTCAATGGACACCCTAGACTTAGTAAATGGGTCTCTTCACCTAAGGCAAGTGTCAAGATTTGCGTCAAACGGAAAAGGAATGTCAAAGACAACACTTAGTAATTGGGTCTCTTCACATAAGGCAAGTGTCGAGATTCACGTCAAACGGAGGAAGGTAGCAATAAAAAAATAAGTATGCATAGCAAGTTCAGGGGTAGAAATCCACTATTAGAAATAATGAGAAGAATACCCGCCTAATTTTAAAATCAATCTCAGGTTATCAAGACAGTCTACAAATGGAAGGGTAAATAAGATTTTAAGCTAAGTTTCTGTAATATTCAAAGTAAAACAGTTTTACCCCTTAAGCCCAATACTAATCTATACAGAGTTTGAGAATTTTGGAATCAAGATGTTTGACTAATTTTGTCAGGGAAGATCTCAAGATGGGAAGGATCTCAATGCTCAGTGTAATTTTAAGACTATATTGCTATGGGACTAGCAATATTTTTGTGAAGAACTAAGAACATGAGGGCGCCTCTTATCTACTAAACCCAGTTTGGCGCCCCTCCTACTGTACTAGCATACTCCCCTCTCCTTAGAAAACCGTAGGGTGCCTCTCCACTCATTCTTTTCATCTTTAACAAATCGTAGCCACCCCTAACTGCTAAATCCTCACCTTCCATCCTTTTAATCTCCACCATCCATTCTAAGAAACTCTCTTTTTAGCATTTTAACCCTAGGGATCCACCTAACTTCTAATCCTCACCATTCAGCCCCTAACCACTGGATCTCAGCCCTCCACTCCATCTTATATCTTTATATCTTAGCTATCCACTCTAGGGCCCCATCCACCTCTCTTAATCTCCACCTTTCAACCCTAGGCACCTCAATTTCCTCCATTCATTTCTAGGCACCCAAATCTCAGCCCTAAATAATACTGGGCACCCTCTCCTTTTCTTCTCAGAATCATCCTATCCCTCCATTAGAAACCTTAGGGTGCTCATATCTTTACTAAAACCCAACTTTCACCCCGCCCCTCCTCAGAAAGTGTTGGATTTTGCCCTCAGGTAAGACGGAAGGCTAATCTTGAGAAATTCAAGGGTAGAGGAAGAGGAGGACACTCAGGCAAGAGGAGGGGTTCCTACTTGCAGTTCGCCAACACCATTATAGCCACCTCTAGAATCGGATCCCAATCACTTTTACTTTATTTTAGTTTTAATTTCTATTCTTTCAATTCCAATTTCATTATTTACTTTCTGCAATTTATTTTCATTCTGTTTGATCTTCATTTTATTTTCTATAGATCTGCAATTCGGCCAGGTAAGACGGAAGGCCTAGCTTGAGAAGTTCGAAGGTCAAAGGAGAGATCCGAAGACTACAAATTCTATATTTTTCTCAGTTTAATTAATTAATTCTTATATTTCTACACTTCCCTCTTGTGTTTTCTTGTCCGAATTTGAATGATTTTAATAGATGATTTCCAAATCCAATGCGTGATAAGTCGTGATGCAATTAGCAAAGGTCATGCTATGCCATTATGTAATTATCCACAAAAATTCAATATTCCGCTATGAGGGACTTTTGGTGCCATGAAGGACTTTAATGTCGTAACGGACTTTGCTCGCACGAGGGACTTTGAAACAGATTTAACTCATATGAATGATTTTAACAAATGATTTGCAAATCTAATGCACGATAAGCCACGATGCAATTATTCACAAAACTTCGATATTCCATCACAAGGAACTTTGGTGCCATTAAGGACTTTAGTGCCATAACAGGCTTTGCTACCATGAGAGACTTTAATGCCATGAGAAACTTTGAAACAAATTTAACTCATATGACTGATTTTAACAAATGATTTCCAACTCTAGTGCACGATAAGCCGTGATGTAATTAGCAAAGGCCATGCAATGCCATGATACAATTATCCACAAGTCTTTGATATTCTGCCACAAGGGACTTTGGTGCCATAAAGGACTTTACTACCACGAGAGACTTTAATGCCAGGAGTGACTTTGAAACAGATTTAACTCATATGAATGATTTTAGCAAATGATTTGCAAATCTAATGCACGATAAACCATGATGCAATTAGCAAAGGTCATGCTATTCCATAATGTAATTATGTACAAAGCATCGATATTCCGTCACAAGGGGTTTTGGTGCCATGGAGGATTTTAGTGTCATAATGGACTTTACTGTTATCAGAGACTTTAATGCAACGAGTGACTTTGAACCAGATTTAACTCAGATGAATGATTTTAACAAATGATTTCGAACTCCAATGTGTGATAAACCATGATGCAATTAGGAAAGGTTATGCTATGCCATGATGTAATTATCTACAAAACTTCAATTTTCTACCACAAAGGACTTTGGTGACATAAATGACTTTAATGTCGTAATGGGCTTTGCTACCATGAGGGACTTTAATGCCACGAGGGAGTTTGAAATAGATTTAACTCAAATGAATGATTTTAACAAATAATTTCCAAATCTAATGTGCGATAAGCCACAATGCAATTAGCAAAGGTCATGCTATGCCATGATGCATTTATCCACAAAATTTTAATACTTTGCCACAAACGACTTTAGTGCCATGAAGGACTTTAATGTCGTAATGGGCTTTGCTATCACAAGGGACTTTAATGTTGCAAGGGATTTTGAAAATTTTAGCTTAGATGAATGATTTTTGACTGAATTTGATGAGGTAATGATCTTTTTTTTGAAGCAGTAATGGTTTCTATATGCAGGATGTGTTATGCCATGATGCAAATCATCAAAACATTGATATTCTGCCGCTAGGGACTTTGGTGCCATGAAGGGCTTTACTGCCGTAATGGAATTTAATGCCACAAGGGACTATGATTCCATGGAGGGCTTTGAAACAAATTTGACTCATGATAAGACACTAATTTCTATGCCATAGGGTGGAAAATGATATGATTATCTGAAAACTGGATGATTTAAAAAGTATGATTAACTAGAAAACGTAGTCCATCATGTAAATGACTTTCAAATGGAATTTTTAAGTAATCAATCAGTTGAGAAGACACAATGCATTTTTCCTGTAAACGAAATAAGGTGTGATTAAAAAAAAACAACTCCAATAGAGATGATATGCAAAATGCCATATTCAGATGATTCAAAATAATGGATATTCAAAGATAGAGTTCCTTTCGAGATTTTTGCCAAACTTGAATAAGTGATATAAAAGCAACAACTTCCTTCTCAAAAAATAATGATGAATATATTTCAAATCTCAAAATCATAAACATTGGATATGAAATGGTTGTTGATCAAAGATTCATACAAGAAAGGCCTATCAAAAGGGGGCTGCCTCGGTTTGGATGAATTAAAAATGACCACTCTTAAAGAAGAGAACCACTCAATTTTGCACAAAAAAGCTGAGGATTTAACCAGATGGGCGTTGATGGCACATTCAAATGAGGAATGAAGCTAGATTTGCTTAAATTGGATCAAGAGATAATTCTGCCATGCTCCCAATAAATGGTCACTCCATTGTCTTTGATATCCCATTCCCTAATGCATCGCTCTTTTAACAAGAAGATTCTCTCTTTTTTATTTATTTTTTTCTTACAATTTCCCATCAATCAATTTCAACTTCCATGGGATTTGTTAAGAGCCCATCTCCAACGCCATCACCTCTATCCTACTTCATCTGTGTCATCTCCTTTTTTTCAGCAGACTAAGGCTTCCCCTGTTCCGCGAGCTTCATATGAGTCTAGCCAGACTTAGCAATCGTTAAAGCATGTTCACACCAGGAGGGACTCATTCACCCCCTCTGATTTCCACCTATGAAGTGCGTTGAGCTCACCTTTTTATAGCATCGAATCGACAACCAGGATATTACTCAGGTAACCTGACTGAAACTCTCTTTCTTCTTTTCTTATAGTGACGATTAGAGGTTGGAGAATAGATTAATAGAGTAGGTTCCATCAAGTTCACCCTCGTAGATCTGTTCTTCAGCCCAATCTGACCATGAGTTCGCTATCGACTCCTATGTTCTCTAGATTCGAATGTAATGTTGTTAGGGATCAAGATATTGTCATTTTTTTATCCCTCCCTCACTGTTTTGTTGTTCTTATTTGAATTTATTACCAGTAGGAATGCAGTTGTAATTTTGTTTTATTCTTCTTCTTTATTTGATTGTTCTAGAGATGAAGTTGTAACATGGCGAAATGTGTCTTCTCCTCTGTTTCTTTGTTTTCTTTCTCTTTTTCTATTTGATTACAAAGCATGCACTCTCGACTGTACAGGGTCTTTCCCCACAGAACTTTGGACGGGAGACCTCAGTCCGGTCATTCATTTTCTTTTACTACTCTGGCTTTTGTCTTTGATTTGGTTACTTAGTTAATTTCTCATTATTGTATTCATGAAAATCTCCAATTTGCTCAAGTTTTCTTTGTTGTATTTGGCCAGATCTTTCAAATCAATGAACTGATAGAGGTGTCTTAATATTTAGTTTCATTTGGTTTTATGATATTAAAAGATTTATTAAATCTGGTTTCATTTATCTTTCATTCTAATTCACAAGTTCTATCCATTCACTATTGCTTAGCATGTTTCATTTTATTTTGTTTTATTGTATTTTATTTTACTTTTTCTGACATAAACAATATGCTTATCTTTCCTTTGAGTAGACATCTTAGTAGCCAGATGTTGAATAAATAGCATGATCTTATTGTTTTAGTTTTTCTACGGAATAATATAATTTAGGATTGTCTTTAATATTGTTGTCTACTACTAGAATCCCATGTGGGCCCTGCCTATTGGACCTTGGAAAAGTGTGCCTAACCCCTTCCCTCTCCCATCCGAGTCTTACCCAAACTGGTTAGCCTGTGCCACGGGCTATGGAGTCACTACTAAAATGAAAACGTTTTTGAAAATTATTCCTTGAGGTCCTATCACCTCTATTTCTTAAATTGATGGGTGGTGACTCCAAATCCAAATTGGGTTGAGTCCTCCGGGTAGATTGTCATGTCAGGTTCGGGTTTAACATTTAGGGTTTAGAGTTTAGAGTTTAGAGTTTATAGTGTTCAGGGTTATAGGATTTATGGTTTGGGTTTTTTAGGGTTTGTAGTGTTTAAGGTTATTGGATTTAGGGTTTAGTGTTTATGATTTAGGGATTAGGGATTTTAGGGTTTAGTGTGTAGGGTTTTGGAGATAATAGTTTAGGGTTTTTTGGGTTTAAGGTTTGGGGTTTAGGGTTTAGGGTTTTGGATTTTGGGTTTAGAGTTAGGGTTTTGGGTTTAGGGTTTTAGGGTTTAGAGCTTAGGATTTAGGGTTTGGGTTTTATGGTTTAAGATTTTTTAGGGTTTCTAGCATTTTGGGTTTAGGGTTTAGGGTTTTTAGGGTTTAGTATGTAGGGTTTAAAGATTACAATTTAGGGTTTAGGATTTTTAGGGCTAGGGTTTAGGGCTTAGGGTTTAGGGTTTTAGGTTTTTGGTTTATGGTTTGGGTTTTAGGGTTTAATATTTTAGGGTTTATGGATTATGGTTTATAGTTTAGGGTTTAGGGTTTATAGGGTTTAGTGTATAGGATTTAGAGGTTATAGTTTAGGGTTATGGGTTTTAGGGTTTAGGGTTTGGGTTTTGGATTCAGGGTTTATGGTAAACCCTAAACTCAAAACTCTATGATTGTGAATCCTAAACTTTAAATCCTAAACCCTAAACTCAAAACCCTAAACCAAGGACTAAACCTTAAACCCCAAACCCTAAAACCCAAAACACAAAATGCTTAACCCTCAATACCCTACACCTCCAAACCACAAACCCTAAACCTAAGCTCTATAACCCTATAACCCTAAACCCAAAACTCTAAATCCTAAACCCTAAATTGTTTTGTTTGTTTGTAAAAAGCGAAATGATGTGGTTTGAGGCGGGGGAAATTTATTTAGACTCAGTTTGGGTAGAGTGAAAATACAAATATCTACAGTGCAAAACCTCCTATATGGTATTTCTAAACCTTGTATTGGCACCATATTAGGGGAGTAAGATTGGAAGCAAATTTATGAGGTCCCCACTTTACATGAGAGAATTAAGGTAGGAGGAAATGGTGCAAACTTTGCATCAGTTTTCCTATGCAAAATTTGCACTGTTAATGAATGAAAATGAGACAAAAAGTGCAAGTTTTGCATCAGGCAAAAGTGTGAATTATAGTCACAAACAAAAAACTGAACTGGGTGCAAAATTTGTATGTGGTTTTGATCTGCATTGCAAACACATGCAGCCTAAAGAAACTTGATGGAATCAGCGTTTTGCTCCCTTAGTCCCTTGTTCATTTCAATAGTGAAATTATGGGAGTTTCATAAAAGTAAGGAGAGGGATTTCAAGCTATACAAGCAATAAGACAGGAAAAACATCAATACAATTTAACAGTGAGGATTCTGCATTCAATTTATCACTCCCCTAATGTTGCTTTATTATTTCTGATACAAGCACTAATTATACAGGACTTTAGTTTAAACATCTCAAGCAAAACACCCACCAAAGAAGAAAAAAAACGAATAAAATAGAAAAAGAAATATAAGACTAAAGAGACTTGAATGGCTTCCTTCCAACTCCAACAGGCGAAGATATGGTGGAATCCACACTCAAATTACCTATTGAAGGGGTAAACTTATGCTTCCATGATATCCTTTGAGACATGGAATCCTTGTCTGAGAACAGAGAGCCCTTGTTCCACCTCAGAGATCCAATGCTTTGGGTTAAAGGAAAAGATAGTTGTCTCTTTGCTTCTTGACTTGAAGTTGGTGACCCCTTTTTGAGATTGCTAAGAGTTCTCACTTTTTCTTTAGAAGAAATTGTTGGTGCCATGTAATTGGGCATGGAAAATGGCGGGTAGCTTGTGAGGCTCTCATCATCTCTCAATGTATAAACTTCAGATGCACTTGTTCTTTGCTTTGGATGCTTCACTGGGGTGGAGCTACTTGTTTGTGGCGCTCGACTTGATAGAGTTGGTCTAAGTTTCGTTCTTGTGGGCATGGATGATTTTGAAGATCTTGGTGTAAGGACCTCAAGGTTCTCAAAGCCAAACCTTCCTTGTAGTTACTTGATTGTGGTAGCGGACTGTGCTCTGAAATGGGGTTGGATGGTGTTAGACCATTCTTTGCAGGAATTGTTTGGCTTCCAAAGAATTGATATCCTGGAAGTTGTCGTTCCATCCAGTTCCACCACCAGGGGGGTCCTCCTGATCTGATATCCATAAGGGCTGCATGAGCTGATTTAAGAGGGGCCTTCCATAACTGGTTGAAAGAAAAACAGGCATATTAAACTCCATAAGTCCACAAGTCCTTCAGCAGTTTTAGAGATTAGAACAAGGTTGCAAACTTCGATAATGTAAAACCAGTGTTGACACACTTTAACCTAAAGTTGCATCTTAGGCATCTTAGTCTCCCTGCTACCATGAATTCATGGTAAAACCAGTGTTGACAAGCCTGAACCTGAACCTGATTTTTTTGGTAGGTAAGACCTGAACCAGAATGGGTGGTTGACGTAGTAAGAAATGATTTAATATGGCCCATCACATTAGAGCAATTCCACTTCAGTTTTGGATTTTATTCAAAAGCTATGACTTTGATAGCAGAGAAGCAGAACTGGAGCTGAACAAGTCATCTTGAAAAAACACACATCTCATCTGTTAAGATCTAGGTTATATACTATGATAATATTCTCTTATTCCTTTAAAGCTGAGACATTTTATTAAGGCAGAAAGAACAAATAGGTAGGGACCAGGGGCCTACATCCCCTAACATTTCAGGTCAAGTTACAAGGAAACTGTGAGGGCAATAGTAGGGAGTTCACTTTGGCTGTATTTTAAAAACAGCCTGGGCTGTTTTGGGAATCTCCGCACATGACACCTTAGCTAATTCAAGTCCTCATTTGTCTTTTCAACTAAAAAATATTTGAATATGAATGCCTTTTTACCCTCATTATGAGATGCTAATCACAGCAGTTTCTTAAAACAGCCAAAACAACAAAAAAATTTCTAATAGCATGGCTATATCCATTCAAATCTAGTACATCCTCTTATGTACATCTCTTTTTCTACTCGCTGAAATAATTTCTTTAAAAGAAAGCTTAAATGCTAATTATGCATTAAAGCAGGATCATTTAGCCAGTTGTACATCTGGGTCACTGCAGTGAAGGAACTAAACAGTTAGAGTTTCATTAAAAATCCTAACCAAGTGGAAGATTTAATGGTCTTGAGGAAGAATACCACCCTAACAAAACCATCTGATACATAAAAACATGCTTCACCACCAAATGCATTCTGACATATCTCACCACCACTCCATAACCCAATGAAGAATCCACCATGCCCAAATGCTTCATCAGAGCTAATTTTAATGGGTATTGTGTCTTCTATGTATATATATATGTTCCACCCATTGTGCATCCCCTAAACTTTGCATTGATGCACCCCGTTAACCACTCGACCCTCGCCATGCCTGAGTTACAAGTTTTATGGAACCTATTAACCTAAATTTTACTATTTTAGTTTACCTAGTACCAACTTGTATCCTGCTCAAACATTGGAATCTAGTATATAAAATAAAGTAGCTTCTCATCTACAGTAATTATGCTAGATGAATATGATAATTGGGTAAAACACATGGCCATGGGTTTCCTGTTTCTAATTCTGTCACAAACTCCCTCAGAGAATATAAAATCAAATGTAACAGTGAGACTTAAATGAGTGCTTCAAGGTTCATTTATTTTCCAAATGGTCCAGTCTTAAGATGTTAATAACACAATACCTTCAACTTCAGTTAAATCCAAGTACTACCTGTACAGATTTATGACTGTTGCAGGTCTTATACAGGCCATTCATTGATATATATGACTGGAAAGAAAATTTTTATTTGGTCCCAAGCGTAGCTTTCCAACTCTTCAACCAAGATAGCCAACCTCATTAACATTTTTTACTAGTTCCTAAATTCCAAATCCCTAGTAGCAGTTGGACTTCAATAACTACCTACCACTGGTAAGTTATATGTTGTTTATGTTGTTATCAATTATTTTGTTGGTCACACAAATGTTAACAGATGCAGAAGAGACTTAAATGGAAATAAAATACTCTATTTTATGCACTAAGTAGGAGTAGGATGCTTCAAGATCATGGTAATGTTAGGACATCATTGGCTAATTTTCAAGATGATTCATGATTTAACTGATCCAATAGGTTAGTATACTGCAACAGCTATATCACAATAATATACAAAGGAACAATTAATGCATTGCAGAGTCACAGAATATGCAAATAATAATTTCTTGAGTTTCTATTTCTCACAGGGAGTCTTCAATCACCAGATAGTAACTTGCCTCCATTCCCATTCTCTTTGCTGCCTCTAGAAATCTAGGAAGAAAAACAGAAAAATAATTTAAAGAATACAATACGATAACTAAAAATTTAAAACATCTTTTGGGCTTTTAGAAGCCCGATAGACCAAAAATGGTCTTTTTTTTGTTTGGCCTAATAGCCAAAATGGTTTTCTTATCCTCTTTTGCTATTATCCATGTTTTCTGATCTCTGGTAATGAAGCTTCTGCAGAATCAAAGGCTGCACAATCCCTGTAAAATCATTAATGCTGCACAATCCCTCTATTACTATTTTATTGATATTCATTAGTTGTTTTAGCTTGATCTCTTGCAAAAGAATCCATTAATTCTGTTTTACAGAGTTCCTAATTCCTATTGGTCCTAAATCCTAAATTCTAAACCCCAAACCCTAAATCCTCAACCCCAAACTCTCAGCACTAAACCCCAAACTCTAAACACTAAACCCTAAACCCTATCCCCAAAACCCTAACCCTAGACCCAAAACCCTAAACCCTAAATCCTAAATCCTAAACACCAAACCCTAAAACCTACACCCCAAAATTTAAACCCTAAAACCTAAATCCAAAATCCTAAACCCCAAACACTAAATCTTAAAACCCAAAATTCTAAACCCTATACCCTCAACTTGAAACTCCAAATCCTAAACCCCAAAACCCCAACCCCTAAACCCTAAGCCCTAAAACCGTAATCCCCAAGTCCAATAAACTATAAGCCCTTTACCCTATCCCAAAAACCCTAACCCTAAACCCTAAACCCATACCACAAAACGCTAAGCCTAACCCAAAACCCTAAAACTGCAAAACACAAATCCATAAAACAATAAACCTTAAATCCATACCCAAAATCCTAAACCCCAAACTCTAAACCCTAAACCCTAAACCTTATCCTTGAAACCATAACCCTATACCCAAAACCCTAAGCCCTAAATTTTCAAGCCTAAACCCCAAACCCTATATCCTTCACCACAAATTTTAAACCCTAAACCCTAAATGCTAAATCCTAAATCCTAAATCCTAAACCCCAAACCCTAAATCTTAAACCCCAAAACTCTAAACCCTAAATCTTAAACCCCAAAACTCTAAGCCCTAAACCCCAAACCCTAAACACTAAACACTAAACCATAAACCATAAACCTAAACTCTATAACCCTAAACCCTAAATACTAAACCCTAAACTCTAAACCCTAAACCCCAAAGCCTAAACTTTAAAACCTAAACCCCAAAGTCTAAACCCAAAACCCTAAATCATAAACCCAAACCCTAAACAATATAGCCTAAACATAAACTCTATAATCCAAAACCATAAATCCTAAACCCTAAACCTTAAACCATAAACCCTAAACTCTAAACCCCAAACTATAAACTCTAAACCTGAAACACAAAATCCTAAATCCTAAATCTTAAACGCCAAACCCTAAACCCTAAACCCCAAACCCTAAATCTTAAAGCCCAATTTTCCAAATCCTCAACTATAAACACTAAACTCTAAACCTTAAATCGCAAACCGTAAACCTAAACTCTATAACCCTAAACCCCAAACCCTATACACTAAACCCTAACTCCAAAACCCAAATCCCTAAACCCTAAAACCATAATCCCCAAATCCAAAAAACTATAAGCCCTATACCTTATCCCAAAAACCCTAACCCTAAACTCTAAACCCCATCTTGAAAATCCTAACCCTAAACCCTAAATCTTAAACTCCAAACTCTAAACACTAAACCCTTGACTCTAAACCCTAAATCATAAACTCTAAATCTTGAACCCCAAACCCAAAATCCTAAACCCCAAACTCAAAATCCTAAACCCAAAACTCTAAATCCTAAATCCTAAACCTAAATTCTATAACCCTAAACCCCGAATCCAAAACCTTAATCCCAAACTATAAACCCTAAATCATAAGCCCTAAACCCCAAACCCAAACCCAAAGCCCTAACCCTATACCCAAAACCCAAAACCCTAAATCCTAAATCCTAAACCCCAAACTCTCAGCATTAAACCCCAAACTCTAAACACTAAACCCTAAACCTTAAATCCTAAATCCTACACCCCAAACTTTAAACCCTAAACCCTAAATCCAAAATCCTAAAGCCCAAACCCTAAATCTTAAAGCCCAAAACTCTAAGCCCGATACCATCAACCTTAAATACCAAACCCTAAACCCAAAACCCTACACCCCAAACAGTAAGCCCTAAAACTTAAACCTAAACTCTATAACCCTAAACCCCAAACCCTAACTCCAAAACCTCAATCCCTAAACCCTAAACCCTAAAATCATAATACCCAAATCCAAAAAACTATAAGCCCATTACCCTATCCCAAAAACCTTAACCCTAAACCCTAAACACACCCCAAAACGCTAAGCCTAACCCAAAACCCTAAAATCGCAAAACACAAATCCTAAACATTAGGATTAAGCCGGAGTACAAGTGTACCCCTTGATCTATAGTAAAGGTGGATTAAGCCTAAAAACATTTTTTTGTTTATCCAAAAGTCTCAACGTCCTCGTTGAGAGTCGGTCTGCGAGACGTCCAGTAGTCTCTGACTTGGTCTTCGAATCGTAATACTGTCTCAGCTCGTTCCCAGCTTGCCTCGCTCTCAGGTTGGGCCTTCTACTTGACTAAGTAGTATTCAACTCGTGCAGTGGGTGTATGGGCTAGCCCATGGTGCGGTCAGCTATGATATACTCTACTTCCTTCTTCTTTAGTAGGTTCATCTACAACATCTGGTGGTGCCCTCGTGGGCACGTTCCTCTCTGGGTCGGTCTGGTCTAATCGAAGTCAACTGACTCACATGAAATACGGGGTGAGTTTTCACCGAGCTGGTCGCTTGAGTGTATAGGCTACCTTTCCTATCCGCTTCTCTACAAGGTCTACTTTCTTCTTCCTTCTGACCGAGTCAAGCCTGTAGGTTGTTTAAGTAGGTTTGGCTAGGTTTGGTTGATCTTTTGGAGTTATCTCCAAGAAGGGTCGTCGCTCCCTTCATACGCCTTGCTGCTTCATCTAAGTGGGTTTGGGCTAGGTAGTTGCGCTCATGCCACCTCTTGTCTAAGTAGGCTGATGGGCAAGCCCCCTCCTGTCGCAATGGTGTGGCGCGTCAGAGGCTGTTGCCCCGGGGCCAACTCGAAGGGGCTGAAGTTCGACGCAGAGCTTTTTGGTTGTTAAGTTGTAGTAGCACTGAGCAACATCCAACAGCTCCAGTCCTTCTGGTTTGCACTAAAGTGCCTTAAGTAGTAAGTAGCCCTCGAGGAATCCGTTTATTCTCTCCGTCTGAGCTTTCAAAGATATAACGACCGTAGGTATCTGACCATCAGATACCGACAGTCGTCTTCTAACATTACCGACCTTCAAATATCGGGTTTTCATAAATTTCACATTACATAAAAGCTCTTTTCATAACCTGATTTCCGACCTCTTGCATTGCATTTCCATAACGAAAAGAAAAAATCTATCATTCAAAGAAAAAAGATTGCTCTTGTGACTCGGAATGAACCTTTCTCGGTGGAGGAAAGGAATAGCAATTGATTTCTAAGGAGCATCCAGGAACAAGAAGATGAAATCGGACAACGAATTTTTGCGTGGTCCAAGGAAATCAAAGGTCCTCTTCCACGATTTCATCTATATCGAATCTTAATATCAGAATAGCTTATATAGTCATGATTCAATTCAGGTCCACTGACTTTTGATTGATTCTCATTTTTCCGATCTGATTAGAACAATGAAGAAGTAGGAAGACTTTGGTGATTCATAATGGGGTATCTAGAATATCTATGTCCTAGGACCAAAAGGATTAATAATGAAACATGAGGCCCTGTAGTGACGTAGCAGTCCTCCTAATCGACTACTTATCATCATAATGAGAAAATGTTCCACTTAAAAACTAATAAAAATAATAACAACTCGCCACCTTTTTTTTTTTTCATAAATATCTATATCCTCTGCTGAAAATGAAGACTAAGACCGGAGTTTCGTCGAAAAAATGCCCTTTATCGGATTTGAACCGATGGCTTACGCCTTACCATGGCGTGACTCTACCGCTGAGTTAAAGGGTCCATTTTATTCAATTCATGAATTAGCCCACTATGAGTCTACTGCATATATACAAATCCAAAAAGTTTTTTTTTTTTTTTATAAATGCAGTATATCATTCTTGTCTCTGTTACAACACGGCGAAACTAAATGATTCGAATGAAATCCAATGATAAATAATAATAATAATTTTGAGGCTGTACACTTAATTTTCCTGGAATTGTAGTTCAATCGGTCAGAGCACCGCCCTGTCAACGCGGAAGCTGCGGATTCGAGCCCCGTCAGTCCCGACCTAGGATCCGATGAATCGATCAATTCATTTCTCCATTTTCTGTGAAGAGGGGGGACAAAGAGCAGGATCTAATTCCCAGCAGGAGGAGGGTCCTTCTTTCGTTTCGCATTTATCATCCGACAAATCAAATCAAGGAATCCAAATGACAACAACTAGTACCGATTGATGGGGGAGAGACATATGTATGTTGGTACAATCGGAGGATCCTTCTTTCGTTTCGCATTCCTAATCAATCGAATAGAGTAATATGTTTCCTGGGAGCACATAAAATAATTTTCTTTATTTATTTATTGTACGATACGCAATTAACTTAACATAGTTACCCGACAGAGTACTTTTCTTAAACCTACCCTTTCTTCTGGCTCCGATTCTGTGTAACCTATATGACTAATTGGGGACAATCTATCTATCTCGTCAAAATGAATTGCACACTGGATTCTCGATGTATGCATCCCAATCCAAGGAAAGGGTATACTAATCAAAATGATGAGATTATGGAAGTACCGAGCATTTATTGCTACTGCACTGTTTATTCTAGTTTCTGCTTTTTTCCTTCTCATCTAGTAAAAACAGTAAGTAAAAGTGATTCATTTGAATGAAACTTGAGTTATTTATTAGTTCTTATCAATGATTGAAGAAATGAAAGGGATTGCAATTCCAAGTCTTAAATGAAATGAGTGGACCTGATTGAATTCGCGGTATATAGATCCAATACAATAGGTAGTATAGTAGAAAGAACTAGATGCACATTTCTACCACACTTTCTATTGTATGAACTAGACGCATATTTCATAGTAATTCTTCATAAAAGATCTTAGAGAAGTCACTTATATATTGGGACTTTAATTCTATATAAATAGATCGAAAAGGATAATAGAATTATTTCAATCTATTTACATAAAAAAGATTGTCAACAGATACAATGTAGAGAACTCCAAGAAGGGATTTGTCCCTTTCAAACACGGAGTCACTCTCTCCAATGATATGTCTCCCAAGACTCATGAGGAAATTGAGGGTATGAGAGAGGTTCACTATGCCTCTGCCATAGGGAGCATCATGTATGTCATGTTGTGCACCCGATCAGACATTGTTCAGGCTGTGAGTGTAGTAAGTAGATATCAGTCAAACCCAAGATATGAGCATTGGATTGTTGTAAAGAATATATTCAAATACATTCAAAGGACAAAAAGAGTTTTGTCTGGTATTCGATGGTAGTTCACTACAGATCTTCAGGTATATTGATGTTCATTTCTAATTAGGCATAGATGATAGAAAGTCTACATTTGATTACATCTTCACGATGGGGTCTTATATAATTAGAAAAGTAGTCAATAACCCAAGCCAAACACATTGTTGTAAGTGACGCTACTTAATGAATGAAGTTGTTCATCCTCAAATGTGGAATCTTACCATACCACCCATTCCACTATTATGTGATAACACTGGATCTACGGGAGATTTTTGATAGAGAGAATGTCTAGATTCAAAAGGTAGCATCAGCGGAGAATGTGGTAGACCCATTAACTAAGCTACTAACACAAAAAGTGTTTAAGAAACATGTGGATAGTATGGTACTGAGGCTTGTACCAGATTGGACCTAAGTGCAAGTGGGAGCTGTTAAACAGTATACGCCCTTAATTCCAATCAGATTGATGTATTGATACATTTATTGTAAATGAGTAAAAGTGCATAATTGATTCATTTATATATGGCGTGTTTCTATGTAATACCCTTAAGTTGGACATTTATGAGACTCGTGCTAGCTTAGAATCTTCATAGCCATTGGATAGACCTAGGGAGGTTTATCCTACCAAGGCTGACACTGATGTGTTGCTAAGTCGGTTGGGGTGGCTTGTCTCGGTTGCCAATGTGAGGCCTGAAACACATGTAGTGTGGGTTTGATTGAAACTCTGAACCAACATTTTCTAGTTATAACTTGGACCTTGGAGACAGATGGGCAAAACGGAAAAGTTACAACTAACCCATAAACTCAAATATGGTACCGCACTAGGCGTTGAATTGAGTTGTCTTTGATATGCCAATCAGTGAGATCCTTAGAAGGGTCAAAACCTGGGTATATTGGGGTAGTCTGAGAATTCATTCGAGTGGGTGATTATTGTAACAGGATCAACCCCTTTGACGGACAAAGTGAATGATCGAAACTACAATATCTCTGATGAAAACCAAAGGTGTTGGTAGTCGATTTCAAACTTGTTTGAGATTTGTTTTGCAAAATATATTTATATGATAATATATATGTTGTGTTTTAAGAAAAAGTTTTGTAAAAGGTTTTAATTTCTATGACCCATCTAAGTAGAGAGTGCAACATTGCACCTTGCAGCCAAGGGAGAGGTCCATCCCTATCAGGCAGTGGTTGATCATTATGGGCTAAGAGGTTAAGTGTAAGACCATTTAGGGTTTTTACCTGATGGGCTAATTTCACTTAAATCCATAGTCCTTGGGCCTTCATAAGGTGATTGGACCCAATGACCATTTAATGTAAATGTTGAGCTTGCTAAGAGCCCATATTGATGGGCTCAAGTGTTTACCGTGTTCAAGAGTGAATTCAACCAAGCCTTGTAACAGAGGTTAGACTGAACTCATATGGCTTTTGTGATGATCAATGTTAGGGTTCCACGCCAGACAAGGAGAGCCAACCTAGCCAGCAAATTAAAAGGGAAGTGAGCCTGATAAATTAATGGGCCTAAAGACCATTTCGAACTGGGTTAATTTGATTAATTAATTATGGGCAAATTTGAGTTTAAATCTAGATATGGATCAGCAAGAGTATAAGATAAGTCTTATCCACTTAACAGTTCAAATCCAAATAAAGGATCAAATAACCCTTTCTTGATAGGATTAGGAAGCTAATCCAGAGAGGTTATAAATAGATGGGGAAATCCTTCTGTTAAACACTTTTTTACCGCATCCATTTCTTTCCTCTGTTCTTGCCGCCCTACCAAGTTCGATCTCCATAGTCTTAGACTGATCAAGAATTGTTCTGGATTTTGATTTTTGCTAGAAAAATTAGATTTGAAGTTGTACTCACATCCCCTGCATGATCTTTGCTAAAGGATTGTAGTTTTTGCTGAAGAACTGCTTTGCTAATCCTACTTCATCCTAAGTTGTGCCATTTTCAGTGGAGATAGGATTTGGTGACTTTTTTTGACGTGAACACCTACGTTGGGAGCTACGTTTGTGGATTCCGTATCAGGTATATTCCTCCCTCATTTTGGTTACAAATCTGGTCTGGTTTGTTTCAAAAATGAATCTTGAAAATTCAATTTTTCTAAAATAGAGAATACAATTCTCGGAAGATAAAGAATTTTTTTGAAATTTCGCCCAACCACCCTGCATGGTTCAACCATTCATATAATGGATTTTCCTTTCCTTCAACAATAAATGCATATGTACATCAATCTGATTGGAACTAAGGGCATACAGTGTCTAACAAGTTGTTCTTTCATTCAATCGCTGGAGTTGAATATAAGAAACCCAAGACGAGATAAAATCTGGATCGGCCTAAGAAAAGATGGAGGATAAATGAAAACATCGATCTCTGAGTTTTGTAATGTTTGTTATAAAGTTGGACATGTTTCAGGTGTCTACAAAAAGGATCTTCGGAATTTGAGGATAAAATCTGGATCGGCCTAAGAAAAGACGAGTCCCAACAGTCCAAAAGGATCTTCGGAATTTGAGTGATAATCAAAATGTTGAATCAATTGAGCCTAATTCAGCAAAGGTTGGTAATGTAGAGCCGTGTATCAAATGGTAATGATAAAGGGTGTTTTTAATGCAAATAAATCAAATGGTAATGATAAAGAGGGTATTTTTAATGCAAATAAAAGAAGAAGCCCAAAATAATTAGAAGTGAAAGGAGACCAATAGGTGGAATCAGTCAATTTGGCAATTTATCACCAGAGAAATTAATCGAAAGTCAGTGCCTCTCCTTCGCAAGTTAGCATTACATGCTGGAATGAAAGATTGTCTCAAGATATATATGACAAGTCGTTGAAGAAGCTCTTCATAAAATGTTTGGCACTCCGTCACCTACACATAACATTACACTTTGTTCCCATTCAGCTGATGGTGGTGATCAATGTTTGGATTCTTCTAGGGCTGAAGTTATGTCATCTCTAAGAGAGTTTCACAAGAATGTAGAGGACCGAGTCAACATGGCCATAGAAAGGATAGCCACGTCGAGAGATAAAGAGCGTGAGAATGGATTGTAGATTTGTAGTGCCTGGTTCACCAGAGGTTTTCACAGAGATGGATAACAGTAACCAGTAATCCTTGGTTGAACCAGTGGTTGGCCCAGTTGAACCGAATGGCATGCAAGGTCGCACTAAGCAGATAAGGAAGGTAAGCAAACTTTCCAATGATGAGTTTGAGTCTTCCCCAACTTTTTATTTGATGGAACCTCTGTTTTGGAATGTTAGTAGAATAATTCATAGTAAGAATTTCATACGTAGATTAAGGAAATTAATTAGCATGCACAAGATTTCTTTTATTGCCTTATTTGAACCCTTGAGATTGATGAGAATAATATCAAACATCAATGTCATTAAACACAAGATTGGCATGGATGAGGGTATCTCCAATGGAGAGGGGATTTCAAAAATCTGGATTTTTTTTTTTGGAAATTACCTTTTCAATTCAGCATGGTGAGCAATATGCCTCAATATTTGACCGTTAGCAATTATATACGGTTGAACATTTGAATAGAACAACTTCAGACCATGAACCACTTTTACTCACTATTGAGGAAGACTACATAGAGGGTCCTAAGCCTTTCCACTTTCAACGGATGTGAGTTTCACATCCAGAGCTTATGAACTTAGTCAATAGGAAGTTTGGCAGTCAAATGTGGAAGGAAACGCGCTCTTTAGAATCTCCTCTAAACTGACTAAGCTAAAATGCTGGAACAAGGATACCTATGGTGATGTTTTCAGCAATGTTAAACAAGCTGAACAAGCAGTATTGGAGGATGAAATTGTAGTCACTACTGATAATTCATCTGTAAATCAGCAAACCCTCTTAAATGCCATGGATAATCTTTATCATACTTTGTTACAAGAGGAGATTTTTCTTCGTCAAAAATCTAGATAAAAGTTGATGAAAAAAGGCGATAAAAATTCTCATTCTTTCCATTCTTCAATGTTAAGGCAACAAGGAATTATTCTCTCATAAAATCAGTGCACATTGATGGTGTGGCGATCAACAATTTGGAGCAAATAAAAGAAGGCAATTCATTTCTTCAAAAGCTTGCTCTCCGATGAGGGAATAGTAAATCATGACTACTTGCTGGATTTAATCCCTCAAATTGTTTCAAAAGAAGACAATCTTGACCTTGTGCAAATTCAAACTATTGAAGAGATTAAAAATATTATTTTTCAAATGATTGAATAAGGATTTTGCGCCTGGTACGGATGGTTATGATGGTTTTTTCTTTGTTCATTGTTTGGATGGACATGTGCTCGACTATTAAAGAGATTTTCATGACAAGGGTGCTTCCAAGGTACCATCCCTATACATTTATTGTCTTAATTCCCAAAGTGGAAAATGCAAAACACTTTATTGATTTTAGGCCCATAAAGTTTGTGTGGTTTTATCTACAAGATTTATGCTAAAATTTTTGCTGAAAGAACCCGACCAATTATAACTCGTATCCAGAACAAGGAGTCTTTGTAGAAAGTCGTCTTATAGGGGAAAATCTCTCTTTGGTTCAAGAAATGGCTGGAGAAATAAACAAGAAAACTAGAGGTGGAAATCTGATTCTTAAGTTTGATATCGCTAAAGCCTATGATAGGCTTAGCTGGTATTTTCTCTTTAAAGTCCTCCATAAATTTGGATTTAATGATAATTGGATTGATTTGGTTAAACTTGGTATTTGCAGTTGTTGGTTATCAGTCCTCATTAACGGATCCCCGGTTGGTTATTTTAAATCAACTAAGGGCCTAAGGCAGGGAGGTCCTCTCTCTCCTAGTTTATTTATCATTTGTTGAAGAAGTGTTAACTAGGGGTATCTGTTCTATATTTAGACATGGTCATGTTGACTATTACAAAATGCCTAATGGTTTTATATCTCCCTCCCATAGCCTTTATGCAGATGACACGATTATCTTTAGCAAATGGTTTAAAGAGATTTAAAAAATTTGATGGAGTTTCTTTCTGAATTATGAGGAAGCATCTCGACAGAAAATTAATAAACAAAAATCCTGTTTTCTTGTTTCCAAAAAGGCTCCACTTCGAAGAATAGAGATGATCACTAGAGTGTCTGGCTTTACAAAAAGGAGCATCCCTTTAACCTATCTAGGAGCTTCAATTGGAAGGAAATGGCCTAAAATCAGAGATTTTGAGTTTGTCATTGAAAAAAATTGGAAGGTTAGAAGGCAAGACTCCTCTCTTCAAAAAGTGGTAAGTTAACCCTCATTTAGCATGCCCATACATATTCTGAGTTTGGTGTCCATGCCTAAGGAAATTTTTTATATTAAAGAGATTACTTTGTCCAATGCAAAATGGATAGTTGGGAATGGCGACATATACCCTTTTGGCATCAAAGTTGGTCAGGTATGGACCGGACCTTTTGTGTAATTTTACTAATGACAACAGTCTAATTGATTTCAAAATTAATGAAGTTTTGGGTACTAGTGGGTCATGGTCTTTTCCAAATATTGCTATAAACTCTGTTTAAGGCTTTCTAATAACAGGGATTTTCTAGTGTGGATGAATTATTCAAATGGTGAATTTACTATCTCTTCGGCATCGGAGCTCACAAGGGCTTTAGGCACTAATGCCAGCTGGAACAAGCATATTTGCAAGGTAAATCTCCCCACAAAAATAGCAATGTTTATGTAGAAATTAATGCTAGGCATCCTTCACGTGGATGATGTTGTTAAGAGAAGGGGTGTTAAAAGAAGGGCTTTAGCCACTAATGCCAGCTGGAACAAGCATATTTGTAAGGTAAATCTCCCAACAAAAATAGCAATTTTTATCCATTTAATATGTCCCTTCGAGGCGTATTAAAAGGATAATTTGAAAGCCTCCACCACAAAACTATATTAAAATTAATACTCGGCAATCTGGGTTGGGTGGGGGATGGTGGGGTGATTAGAGATTGAAAAGGAAATTTCATTGCTGGCTTCTCTTGTTTCTATGAGCATTGTACTTCCTTGGAAGCGGAAGCTAAAGCTCTTTTAGACGGTCTTCAGTTATGCTCAAATCTCAATTTGAATAATATTTTTGCTGAGAGTGATAACATGGTCTTAGTGAACCTCCTAAATTCAGGTTTGATGGCTCCTTGGCGTGTGTATTACCAAGTTCAAGTTGGCAGCCCGACTTAGGATTTCTTTTAATCATATCTACAGAGAGGCTAATGGTGTGGCAGATTATCTTGCAAATTTTGGAATAGATGGCAAACACCTATTTTTACTCAATCAATCAAATATCCACACAAGGTAGATCTTTAATCCTTGTAGATAACTCTGGTTTACCAATTCCCATGTACATGTAAAGTCTTTTTTTTCTTTTTTGTGATGTTTTTTTTCTGGAGTTTAGGGAGTGTTCCTTGTACTTTGATCTTGGGGCAAGGCAGGCTATGTCCTCCCCTGTATCTTTTTTATAGTGTTTTGCTTTCAATAGAATTTTAAGGTGGCTGCTCCTCCACCTAGAATAAAGATGTACGACAAGAAATATGCCATATATCGACAGACGAAATCCGTCGGTATATCCTTGAATGAGCTATTCCGATGGCCACTCAATGCGTCCGGTAAGATATCGTTGGTATAGACCTATACCAACAAACTTTCTAAACCATCGGTCAAACTATCCGTCAGTGTACATTATAAGTATGGAGTATGGTGTATATTTCTGTACCGACGGATTGGATCGTCACAATATGGGTCTTGTCTGTCGGCATAGATTCACTTTATACCAACAGATTGTGAGCATTGGTATAGGGTCAGGGTATACCAACAGTCCATCGTTATAGGTTCAGACTATTTGCATTTCCCTACAATCCTGTTTGCCTAAAAATTCCAACACAAAAAGAACACTCATACATCAAAAAATGTTTTCTATACATTCCTGTTCAACCAAAATGCCCAACATAGAAAGAACATCGTCCAAGCAACAGTTGGAGTGGTATTTAAATATGTGCTTGGAACAATGAAGAAAGAAGAAAGAAAAGTTTGAGTTCATATTGGAACAATGAAGAAGATGACCTTAGAACAATGAAGAAGATACAAAGCCAATACAACTTGACAACTTTTAATATTATGATACCCTCGATGTACTTTGAGTTTATATTGGCTGGTATTTAAATATGTGCATATACACATACCCATATGCTCACAAATTTTACAACACTAAAGTTCTTATTTGCAATACCTATCTTATGATGTGTTCAATATTGTATCTTCATGGACATGCAAAGATAGTGACTTTCATGATGGACAATTCATTTCTGACATCAAGACCACATGCCTCCAAGATAGAGAATTAAAAGAATTCCTTATTTTGTTTTTCTCTTGTTCGTCAATCCAGCCATGACAAAGATCTCCTTAAAGCTAGTAGTTAAATTCTCAAATCTGACAGACACTATCATGTAAATGAAGAAAAGCCAAGCAACATTCTCGAAGAGTAATACCAATATTTTACTCACATATACACCTTGGTATTAGCTTGTTGAGCATGCTTACCTAAAAGAAGAAGTGGTTTATAATGCTACTAAAAATAGAAACATTCTACCCTTCAGCCAATGGCTATTATTGCATTTATCCACACCGTCCAATCTACAGGTCAATCTCTAGGAATAGCCACCACAATATAATACCACACCAGCCGGCTGATCCAAGCTATCCAAAAATTGCATGCTTTCAAATGGTCAAAGAAACAAATAAAAGGAGGAAAAGGAATAAGAGATCTACCCATATACACTGGTCACCCAAAAGGATGAGACCGCTAGATGGTTAGAGTGACCATGTTATTGATGTGATTACTCTCCTGCAACAGCTAATTAATGAAATAACTCCTCATTTGGACCTGTCTAGAGCAATGAAAAGTTCCACAACTTTCTGTGCTTTTATTTTGCCTTAACAATTTACCAGTTAGGTTTTATTCTTTAATATTGGAGAATCTAAAGAGAGTTATTTCCCACAAGGATATAACTGAATTAGAACACCTATACATCAAAAAACTAAATAACATGCAAAAGCTTAACAAAAAATAACCTAGATTTTCATTGAAACCAAAAAACTATGTTTCTAACATCGTCCAAGCAACAGTTGGATGAACCACCAATAGTTGGGTAAATCAGTAAAAAGCATGCTCATGGCTTTGACATAGTTGCTTAATCTTTCATGAGGTTGATTTTTCTCTACCTATAGAAATAAAAGGTGAAACGAAATAAATTAAAGAATGGAACAAATCCTTAGATAGTGAAAGCAACTAACTATTCTTGAAACACCTAAAGTAAAATAAAACATTACAAAACAAATCAAGTAAAATAATTATTATAAATATTACCGCTTTGATTTCCATGAGGATGATGGCTTGAAGTCGAAGAGTTTCGATGCCCATTTGATGAGACATCTGGAATAGTAGCAGCATTTGGATCATATTAAATTAGAGAAAATTTGATTAGTACAATAATATTCTATATATCACTTAAAAATTTGAATATAAATATATCATACCTCTCTATTTGTGATTTAGTTTACAAGACTCATGATATCACTAAGTTGTTCATCAGGAAATCGTCTCTGAAATATAGATATAAAACCATTCACCAAACTTTTAGTTTTGAACTTTTTCCCGCAAAACTTGATCATGTTGATTGTGTTGTTGAGATGATGAAGCTCCATACCATTAGAAGTTAGAATCTTTCCCATACCATGAACACGTCCTTTCTTATCAGGTCTTTTAACATGAGAAAAAGCACATCATTCTTCCAAGAAGATCCTTCTGCAATATTTGGGAACTCTGTGAAGTGCTTTCATCATTTAATTAAGCACTTTTTCAAAATTTCCTGAATTTTATGCACAAGTGGAGCATTAATGGTCATATAGAGTAATGGTTCATTTCAGTATCATAAATCATCAAATAAAATAACCAGAAAAATAAATACACAATGTTTATGTGGTTCATTTCAGTATCATAAATCTACTGGGGAGAGAGTAGCATAAATCCATTAGCAGAAAAATGGGAATAAGATGAAAGCAAGCAGATCTAGGGGCTCGGATTATTGTTGATCATTTTGGTGTGATCAAGCCAGAAAGTGGTAGATCATTTTTCATTTGAACCATGCATTCTTTTTTTTTTCTACTTTTGCCATCTTTTCTAACGCTAAATGCTACAAACTTTGGGAAAATTTTAAGTGTGGAGAAATCAACCATTGCCATTAAATCTCTAAACTTGAAGGCTTTTCAGTACTAAATCCACATGAAGGTGAAGGCTCTTATGAACTTATGGGTTATTGTCAAACCAGAGGTTGAATGTTGCTGCTCAAGCCTGGTTAAACACTTGAGCCAGGACGTTCCATCAATTGACCTAAATGAGGTTCTGGGGCCACTATCGCAGATGACTGGAAGTACCTAGATTAATCTGTTCCACATAAATGCTATACTATTATGATTATGTGATTTTATTATTGTTAAAATAATTGGTTGTAATAATAGTTGGGACAGGGATGATGATGAATTGATTGCGGTAATAAACTTTGCACAGGTTTCGTGGAAGAATCCCCTCAACCAAAGAAAGAGAAATGTGGTTTGTGCAAAATGAATATCGAACTTGTACCAATAGGTTCTCGGTCCCAAGCTTCCAGTCATCAAAAACCTGCAGTTTTGCCACTTTACATAATTTAATGGTTGGGGAGGAACAAGATCAGACATGTTTGCTAAACAACCCAATCAGCCGAGTTGGAACCTACGAATAACAGCAGCTCTAGAATTAGCCAACCCACTAAGCTTCCAGTCATCAATGTGTATGGTTTTGTTTTTTTTTTTTTCTTTAAATAAGAACAACGTTTATAGTTCTCCACAAAACAATTTGATCAACAAAATCAAAATTCCATCTTTATTTATATGTGAGAATATTGAATACCAACAAGCTAGGCATTCTCCAAGGATACCTGATTGGTAAAGTCTGTTGAATTCTCCGTCTTGAAGATTCCATGAAGATTAATGCTTATGGAGATACTCCATCAGCTCATTGGCATTGTAGTGTAAAATTATACTAGGATTATTTTAACCTCCAAATATTTGTCCGTTGAAGCTGAGGTTCAAGCATTCATGAAGAATTTGGGTTAAAACTAAGGCCCTGTTTGGTTTGCAGAAGTAGAGGTCTGGAATTATAACCAGAATGGGTTATTCCCATTCCAACTGTTTGGTTGGGTGCAATTGGAATCCTATTCCCATTCTTAGTGGAATGATATTTCCCATTTGAGGGAATGGCCATTCCCTCCCCCTCATTTTTTGGGAATGAAATCTCATTTCTGTTGATTCCAATTTTCATTTTCTTTTTTGTTTAAACCAAACAAAATATAGAAATAGACTATTCCAATTCGAATTTCAATTATAAACCAAACTGACCCCAAGTCTCTAATTAATTAGGAGATTCACTAGAGATTATTTGGCCTTTCTCATCAGTGTCAACTAAACCTATTTGGAATACATGGGCGCCTATAGCAGATCCTTGAAAAAGTGACATAAATCAATTATAATTGAACTCACTTTATTAAGCAAAGACCCCTTTATGGCTATAGGAAGAAGCTCTTACATCAAAACATGGTAGTTATAACTTTTGAGGCCTATGATCTTGCATTGTTTGAGTTGCACGCAACGTGAGATATTACAAGAATATTCATCTGGAGCTCTTACATTCTTGAGAACCTTTAAAAAATCTTCTTTTTCTGTGAAGTCATTTGGTAACAAGCTCTAGGCAAGAATTTGGTATTACTATCAAGATGTGTCTTTAGATGAAGTACACTTCTTATGCCCATATCTTCAAGGTCACGTCGTGCTTTGTAGTTATCCTTTGTTTTCTTCTCCTGATTCAACAACGTGCCAAGAATATTACCACAAGCATTTTTTTTGTATGCATGACATCGCAATAGGTGATGTTCCCAATAAGGCAATGTAAACAAAATGCTCTTCTTCTTCCATGATTGTGGCCCATCTGCATTTGCATCTCCAACAGAGGATCCAAGGTTCTCCAATTGCCTTAACACTATAGTACCAGAATGAGGCTTAAGTGCACTTCTCAATTCTTCAATTCCATCAAAAACCTTGCAATCATACTTAAACAT
The DNA here is from genome assembly GCF_056320005.1 of Nelumbo lutea. Classification (NCBI taxonomy): domain Eukaryota; kingdom Viridiplantae; phylum Streptophyta; class Magnoliopsida; order Proteales; family Nelumbonaceae; genus Nelumbo; species Nelumbo lutea. Next base: position 130,757,365 of record NC_142684.1, read on the forward strand.
GTGGTTTTCCTTTAACCATTTGTTAGAAAGTGTATGCCCTTAGCTCCAATCAGAATGATGTACATTATGACATTTAATGTAAATGAATAAAGTATATATTTGATTCATATTATTATGGTGTGTTTCTGTGTAAGACCCTTAAACTGGACACATATAAGACTCGTGTTAGTTTAGAATCTTTACAGCCGTTAGATAGATCTAGGGAGATTTATCTTGCCAGGGTTGACACTGATGTGCCGCCAAGTTGGTTGGGGTGGCTTGTTTCAGCTGCTAGGATGAGACCTAAGGTACATGCAATGTGGGTTTTCTTGAAACCCTAAACCGGACCAGAATTTCAGTATTGCTCTGGACCTTAAAGATAGATGGGCAAAAATGGAATGTTACACTTGACCCCTACACTCGATTATGATACTACACTAGGTGCCAAATTGGGTTGTCTTTTATATGCCAATAAGTGAGATCCTCAAAGGGGGTCAAAACCTGGGTATGTTGGGACAGTTTGAGAATTCATCTGAGTGGGTGATCATAGTGACAAGATCAGCCCCTTTGTCAGACAAAGTGAATGATCGGGGATGCACTCTCTCTGATGGAAACCTAAACTACCGGCAATCGATTTCAACTGTTGAAATTTGTTTTGCAAAATATATTTATATATGTATATACATATATATATATATATATTATGGTTTCAAAATATTTGCAAAATGTTTTAATTCCCGGGATCCATGTGAGTAGAGAGTGCAGCATTGTACCTTGTAGTCGAGGGAGAGGTCCTCTTTTGTCGGGTAGTGTTTTGATCATTATGAGCTGAGAGGTTGAGTGTAAGACCATTGAGGGTAATACTTGATGGGCTAATCTTGAATCTGCCCATAGTCCTTATGCTTTTTATAAGATGGCTTGACCCAAGGACCATTTAGTGTAAATGTTGGGCCCATTAAGAGCCCATGGTGATGGACTCGGGCGTTCACCGTCTCCTATAGTGAATTCGGCTAAGCCTTGTAACAGATGTTAGGTTGAACCCATGTGGTTGATGTGTAGATCAAATGTTTGGGTCCCACGCCATACAAGGATAACCAACTGGGTAGTAGATTGACAGGCTAGTGAGCAAATAGACTTAATGGGCCTAAAGCCCATTTCGAACTAGCTTAATAAGATTAATTAAAAGAGGGCGGTTCTGGGATTTAGATCAACAGATAGGATAAGGGATTATCCTTATCCACTCAAAGAGTCCAAATCCAAATAAAGATTTGGATCAGGAAACTCCTAATTAGATTAGGAAGGCTAATCTTTATTTGTAGATAAGATAAGGGATTATCCTTATCTCTTAAAAAGAGTCCAGATCCAAATAAAAATTTTGGATTAGGAAACTCCTAATGGGATTAGGAGAACCTCTCTTTAAAGCTATGAATAGGAGAGCAAGGAGGACCTCCAAACCATCTCACAGACTGTTGAATTATAGACAGTTTGACTGCACTGTCTTCTTCTCTCCTACTCTTACCGCCCTACCAGCTCAATCTCCACCAGTGAGAGTGATCAAGAAAGGTTCTTGATATTACCTTTTGGTAGAAAAGGTAATCTGAAGTCGTGCTCACCAGCCCTCTATCACATTCTTCCTGAAGAATTTGGTTCTTGCTAAAGAGTCATCCTGTTGATTCTGCTCCACCTCACACTGTGTCATTTTCAGTGGGATCAATCTTTGGTTTTCACCTTGGGCGTGAACAACTTCGTTGGGAGTTACTGTTACTCCGTATCAAGTATATCCATCTCCTACCTTTTGGTTTTAGATCTGATCTGGTGTAGTTTCAAGATTGATCCTTGAAAATGTAGTTTTCTAAAATAGACAATGTGATTCCCACATAGGAGAGAAAAATTTTTGAAATTTCGCCCAACCTTCCTACAGGGTTCGGCCATCCATATGATGAATCTCTCATCCCTTCACCATTGGCGATGGCGCATGTAACAATATTTTTTGCTATGATTTAGCCATAAAGAGGCAATTTCAAAACCACAAGAGGGGCATGCATATTTTCCTTTAGTAATCCATCCAGACAAGTTGGCATATGCAGGAAAGTCAATTATAGTCCACATTATTGTTGCACGCACTCGACATATTTCTTTTGTGAAGGCATCAAAAGTCTTAATTCCAACTTCCCATAGCTCTACCAATTCTTCTATCAAAGGCTACATGTATACATCCATCTTATTACTAGGACCTCTTGGACCAGGAACAAGCAATGAGAGTATGAAATATGACTGTTTCATGCACATCCATGGAGGAAAATTGTAAGGGATTAATATGACAAGCCATGTGCTATGAGTAATGCTCATGGGTTAAAGCCATTAGAAGCTAATTCTAGACGGGTCAAAGGCAAAATCAGGATATCGAGAATCAAATTCTTTCCAAGCTAAGGAGTCTGCAAGATGCCTCAAGAGTCCATCCTTAGTTCGACCCTCCTCATGCCATCTCATGAAGGAAGTAGTCTTGCAAGACATGAAAAGTCTCTGCAATCTTGGTTTTAGGGAAACCAATGCAAGATCTTTGTAGGTATCTTCTTTCTCTTTCCAGTTGTAGACTGTTCATTAGATTCTACTTTTGGTGGTTGGTTTCCATCTTGAGCGCCCACACTTAGAACATGATTCGCCATTGGCCTTATCCTTCCAATACAACATGCAATCACCAGGACAACCATGGATATTTTCATACCCCAAACCTAACCCGGAGATGAACTTCTTTGTATCATAATATGACTAGTAAAATATTCCCATCTAGCAATGCATCTCTTAGTAGTTCCAATAACGTAAAGAATGATTTGTTACTCCACCCATGAAGACATTTTATGTGGCACAAATGCACAATGAATGACAACTGTGTACTTTGTGCAATTTGGGTAGAGATTTTGTTTAGCATCTTTCAATAACTCATGAAACCTATCTGTAGTGCTCCCTCCTCTAGGTTGTCGAACACCTTGTTCTTCCATCATACCTTGTGCATCCTCTCCTCTCATATTGACATCTCAACCCTCATCCATTGTATGCATTTGAAAAACATCTTGTAACAAGTTAGGTATGTCATGTTGAAACTTGCCCTCTTGCTTTGTAAGGCCACTAGTAGAAGTAGAAGCACTCGAACTCTCTTCATGAAAAATCCATTAAACATAACATTTGATAAATCCATTAAAGATTAGATGACTAGAAACATCTGCCCTACTATACCAACGTAGGTTGATGCATTTGACACAATGACACAAGATTTTCCCATCTTTAGATGACCTCTCAAATGCAAAATTGAGAAAATTAGAAACCCCTCTAATGTATTCTTCAATTTGTCTTGATTGATTGCTTATCCACTTTTTATCAATTTGATGGGAGTAAATTAAAATTGAAGGGATAGGAAATCCATCATATGGACGCCCAAAGATTGTGTAATAAGGGGCGAATTTCAAAAATTTTTCTCTCCCTTCAATTGGGAATCGAATTCCCTATTTAAAAAATCATATTTTCAATGATCATTCTTGAACCATAAACTGAACCAGATCTGAACCAAAAGGAGTAGGGAGAGATAATACCTGATACAGAGAAATAATATCTCTCAATAGAGGTGTTCACGCCCAAGGAAGGATCCAAAATCTACTCCCACTGAAAATGGCGCAGTGCAAGGTGGAGCAAAATCAGCAGTGTTCTTCCAAAAGAACATGATCCTTCTCAAGAATCACCTGGACGGCTTGTGAATACAACTCCCACCAATCTTTTCTTCAAAAGATTGGAATCAAGATCCAATCTTGATTTCTCCCAAGAACTAGAGATCGAACTGTTGTAGGCGCCGGCTGTAGGAAGGAGGCGGCAAGAGAATATTTGTAGGGAGCAGAATTCTCTCTTCTGTGATTTCAGCTCTGAAGACAAGACTATCTGTTGCTTGTGATTGTATGTCTAAAGACTGCCGCCCCCTCTTCCTTTTATAGACTTAAAGGGATTAGCTCATAATCCCATTACGAGTTGCTAACCCAAATCATATTTCGATTAGAAGTCCCTTTAAGTGATAAGGGATAACCCTTATCTTATCTGTAGATTAGATCAGCCATCTCCTAATCTAATTAGGAAGTTTCTAGATCTAAATCTTATTTAGATCTTGGACTCTCTAAGTGGATAGGGTGTGGGTCCAATCCTATCAGCTGATCCATCTCAGAATTCGCCCCTTAAGTGACTAATCAAATTAGCCCAGTTCGAAATGGGCTTAAGGCCCATTTAAGGTTATGTATTCATTTAGCCTTCCAAACTACTGCCCAATTGGGCTTCCTTGTATGGCATGGGACCCAAACATTGATCTACACATCAGCCACATGGGTACAACCCAGCCTTTGTTACAAGGCCTGGCCGAATACACTGTTAAGGACAGTGCACCCCCTGAAACCCATCAGATGGGCTCTATGGGCCCAACACTTACCCTAAATGGTCCCTGGGCCAAGCCACCTTGTAACACCCAGGGACTGTGGGCAGATGCAAGATTAGCCCATCAGGTATTATCCTCAATGTTCTTACACTTAACCTCTCAGCCCATAATGATCATACACTGCCCGACAAGAGAAGACTTCTCCCTCGGCTGCAAGGAACAGTGTTGCATTCTCTCAAATATGGATCTCGGGAATTAAAACCTTTTGCAAATCATTTCGAAACCATAATATATATACTTTTATATCTCATATAAAATATATTTTGCAAAACAAATCTCAATGATTGAAATCGGCTGCCGGCAGTCTTGGTTTCCATCAGTGAGAGTGCATCCCCGATCATTACCTTTGTCCAACAAAGGGGCTGATCTGGTCACTATGATCACCCACTCAGATGAATTCTCAGACTGTCCCAACATACCCAGGTTTTGACCCCCGCTAAGGATCTCATTGATTGGTATATCAAAAATAGCCCAACCCGACACCTAGTGCAGTATCATAATCGAGTCTAGGGGTCGGGTGTTACTTTCCAGTTTTGCCCATTAATCTCCGAGGTCCAGGGCAATACTGAAAATCTGGTTTAGTTCAAAGAATCAATTAATCTTACACTGTATGTGACTAGGGTCTCAACCCGGTAGCTGAGACAGCCACCCCAACCGACTTAGTGGCACCACAATATCAGCCTTGTCAGGATAGGTCTCCCTAGACCGACCCACTAGCTGTGAACATTCTAAACTAACACGAGTCTCATTAAGTGTCAAGTTTAAGGGTATTACACAGAAACATATCAAGGGAACATGAATCAAATATGCAATTTTATTCATTTACAATAAACTCATAAAGTACATCATTTTGATTGAAGCTAAGGACATACAAAATTGTCTAACAGCTCCCACTTGCACTTAGGTCCAATCAGGTACTAACTGGAATCTCATGCTTTCAACGTGTTTCTCAAACACTTTCTGTGATAGTGGCTTTGTCAATGGGTCTGCTACATTTTTCGCTGACGCTACCTTCTGAATCAGGATGTCCCTTCTACCAACAATCTTCCTCAGTACATGGTACTTCCTCTCGATGTGCTTCGACTTCGAGTGGGCTCGTGGCTCCTTAGCCTAAGCAATAGCTCTATTGTTGTCACACAACAATGGGATGGATGATGTGCTATACGGAACTACTCCCAACTCGTAAACGAACTTCTTCATCCACACGGCTTCTTTGGCAGCCTCACTTGCGGCAATGTACTCGGCCTCGGTCGTAAAGTCTACAGTGGACCCCTGTTTGCTGTTTTTCTAGCAAACAGCACACGATCCTATCATGAAAACATATTCAGATGTAGACTTTCTATCATCTGGATCCGACTGGAAATCGGCATCTGTATACCCTTGGATCTGTAGTGAATTACTATCGAATACTAGACAAAACTCTTTTGTCCTTCGCAGGTACTTAAGTATGTTTTTCACAGCAGTCCAATGCTCCTGCCCTGGGTTGGCCTGAAATCTGCTTACTACACTCACTACCTAAGCAATGTCAGGAGGAGTGCACAGTATGGCATACATGATGCTCCCCACGGCAGAGGCATAGGGAACGTCTTTCATGCCATCAATCTCCTCAGAAGTCTTGGGAGACATCTTCTTAGAGAGAGTGACTCCGTGCCTGAAAGGAACATTTCCTTTCTTGGAGTTTTCCATGCTGTATCTCTTGACTATTTTGTCAATGTAGGCAGATTGGGATAATCCTATTATCCACTTCGATCTATCTCTATAGAGTCGAAGACCCAGTATATAGGAGGCTTCTCCAAGATCTTTCATGGAGAATTACTGTGAAAGCCATACTTTCACCGTAGTCAGCATTTCTACATCATTCCCAATGAGTAGAATGTCGTCTACATATAGAACCAAGAAGGTAACCTTATCTCTACTGTACTTCCTGTAAACACATGGTTCATCTAGATTCTACTAGAAGTCAAACGATTTGACAGCAGAGTCAAAACGGATGTTCCAACTTCTAGAAACCTGCTTAAGTCCATAAATGGATCTATTAAGTTTACATACCATGTTTTCCAGACCCGCAGCTATGAAGCCTTGCGGCTGCTGCATATAGATATCTTCAATAAGATCTCCATTCAGGAATGAAGTTTTGACATCCATTTGTCAAATCTCATAATCATGGTATGCTGCTACAGCTAGCAGGATCCTAATGGATTTAAGCATGGCCACAGGCGAAAAAGTTTCCTCATAATCGATGCCCTCTTTCTGAGTGTACCCTTTCGCCACCAGACGAGCTTTGGAGGTCTCAACCCTACCATCGGGGCCCTTCTTCCTCTTATAAATCCATTTGCAACCAATTGATTTTACCCTAGAGGGCGGATCTACTAGAGTCCAGACTCCATTGGTCTCCATTGAGTCCATCTCTGCTCTCATGGCCTCCACCCACTTCTGGGAGTCTATGTCCAACATAGCTTCTATGTAAGTCACGGAATCCTCTTCACTAGTCAAGGTTTCCACCAGGTAACTATCCTGGTCATAATCATAACGGACTGGTGGCCTGGATACCCGAGTGGATCTTCTAGGTTAGTAACTACCTGGAACTTGTGGGACATCTCCCACTGCTCCTGAGCTCTCCTCATCAAGAACAATTTCCTAACGATGGGAGTCCAGGATGTAATCGGTCTCCAAGAATTTGGCATTTCAACTGCAGAATACTTTCTGCCCATTTGGGTCATAGAATAGGTAACCGACAGAGCCTTTTGGGTAGCCTACAAATAGGCAACGGCTGGTCTTGGATTCCAACTTGTCTGCACTCGTTCTTTTAACGTGTGCTGAACAACCTCAAATCTTCAAGTGTCTGACACTTGGTTTCTTTCCGGTCCAAAGTTCATATGGAGTATTCGGAACCGATTTGGTTGAAACCCGATTCAGCACATAAATCGCAGTCTCTAATGCGTAACCCCAAAAGGATGTGGGTAACTCTGAGTGTATGAGAAGTGACAAGACCATATCCAATAAGGTCCTATTTCTCCTCTCTGAAACACCCTTAAGTTGTGGTGTAGCAGGAGGAGGTAATTGTGATACTATCCCATTGTCCTTTAAGTAGTCCCTAAATTCGTCAGATAGATACTCGTCACATCGATCAGATCGAAGGTCTTTAATTTCTCTCCCCAACTGTTTCTCGACCTCTTGTCTAAACTCTTTGAACTTTTCAAAGGATTCAGACTTGTGTCTCATTAGGTACACGTAACCATATCGTGAGAAATCATCTGTGAAGGTGATGAAATACACATGTTGATTCCATGTCCTAACACTCAGGGGACCACATACATCAGTATATATTAGGTCAAGTGTGCCTGTATATCTTTCAGGCTTACCGTTAAATGGTCGTTTCGTCATCTTGCCTTGTATGCAAGGCTCACAGGTGGGAAGATCTTCTACAGTTAGAAAATCTAAATGACCATCCTTTACCAACCTTGTGATTCGATCAACACCGATGTGGCCAAGTCGGTAATGCCACAGACATGTGGGATTAACTGTATCACGGGCTCTCTTCTTGGGGATTTCAGCCGATGTAGTTTCGGTTATGTTAGTTTCTAGAGAATGATGTAGAACATAAAGACCGTTCTCCAGTTCCCCGTATGCAATGAATCTGTTATTTCTTTTAATAGTAATCGTATTACTAAAGAAGACAAAATAAACATCTGCACACAGTTTTGAAACAGAAATCAAATTTCTTCTTAAATTTTGTACATAAAGGCAATCTTTGAGTACAATTTTTCCTTCTCTAAAAATTAACTCCACGGTTCCTATTGCCGTGACTGCAACAGTTGTAATGGTCCCCAAGTAGAGAGTGACTTTTCCTTCACTCAGCCTTCTACTTACTTGAACCCCTGCAGTGAGTTACACGTATGAGTTAAGCCCCGGAGTCAATACACTAGGACGCAGAAGCTATCAATAAATTGGTTTCTATAACACAAGTTTCGAAATTACCTTTCTTGGATTCCAGGTAGGCAGGACAATTCCTTTTCCAGTGGCCGGTCTTCTTGCAGAAGTGACAGGCATCCGATGCTTTGTCTTTCTTCTGCTTCTTACCCTTAGTGGCTTTCTTCTAAGGCTTCTTTGCCTTCCTTTTTCTCTTGCCCGTCTTGCTAGCTTCAACAAGCATAGCTACAGGCTCATCCTTCTTAATCAGTTCTTCATCTCTTTGCAACATATTGCTGAGCTCTTGCAAGTTGACATTCAGCTTGTTCATGTTATAATTCATGATGAACGGATTAAATGAAGGAGGAAAAGAATTAATGATAGCATTTATCTGGGTCACAAGGTCCAACCTGGATCCAAGAGCCTCCAGTTCGTTGATGTAACCCATCATCCGAAGACAATGGTCGTGAACTTGTTGGCCCTTGGACATTTGCGTGGTCATGAACTGTTTCAAGACATTTTGTCGAGTAAAACAATTCTGCTCTTCATACATCGTCCTCAGACTATCCAATATGTCCTTAGCGAGTTCGATCTGATCGAACTGCCTCTGTATTGGGTTGTCCAAGGAGGTAATGATGTAACACCAGGCTAGGGAGTTTTTCTCCTCTCATTCCTGATAGTCTCTCCTTCGAGCCTCAGAAGCCCTGTCACCCGGACGCTCTGGGCAGGATTCTTTGCCACTTTGTCCAGCTTTTCAAAAGCTAGGACTAGCATAAGGTTCCTGTACCAGTCGGCATAGTTTGGGCCCTTAAGCTTGTTGTCATCAAGAAGCTTTGCAAAAGATCCGTTTGCCATTTTCTAATAAAAGAGCAAACATCAGTCCACAACCTAATTTGATTCATGTTCATCTCATAGATATGGATTTTAATCTACGATCCATTTCCATTTATTCATCTCTGAGATTTCCCTCCTTTCTCAGTGACGGAGACTACGGGTTGTCTCTAGAAATGTGAAAAATCACATAGGGTGCATGGAACCAACTGTTTCAGCTGCATAACCCCACCACCTTTCTGTGAATGATCATATCCACTCATCATATGAGTTTTCCCTTTAGCCTCTATAAACAATGTTCAGAGCCGTTTTTAGGTAAACATTTCTATCCAGTGCTTACCCGTCATATTCGTGAACGCTAAGGTACCGTGAGAGAGTTCTCATTTTCTGGTGAAGCCCCTCCCACATCGGTCTATGACGCCCCTATCATCTTATGAAACACTCAGACAAGCCCAACAACAAATGGATAGCCCATTTTCTGGTGTGTTTCATCATTACTGAAGGACCCATCCTCATGCTAATGATGGAAGGCCTTTAGAGAGTTCATCATATGAATCTCCCTATCACTTGCACTCATATTAGCTGGAGGGAACAGTTAATTACGCCCTAGTTTGATTTAAGTCAAACCAAAGTGACTCCCACTGACTTTTATAAAGTCAGATTTCGGTGGGCCTTTAATCGGCTAGGGTTTCGCACGTAACCTCTCGATGAGGTGTGGGGCCCACCACTAAGGGAGGTCATCCAACGACCAGAAGAAACACCATGGCAATGATGTGCATTCAGCCAAGGTATGCACAAGAGCCACTGTCGAATGAGCATGGACCAAGCACTTATGGCCCATGTACGGAGCACATCACACATCCAAACATCTTACACAGGGATAAATTGATCCAATCAATTAATTATCTGTAAGGCCCATTAGAAGCCCGTTGAAAATCCATAATATTAACCATTAATATTATCTAGGTATATGGGCTGAATTAGGGTTACCCAGTTCCGCCCATATAGCTTTATCCTTTGAAGTGGGCTTTTAGTAGTTTTAACTATTTAAAACTGGGCCTTTACAAGTTGGGCCGAATTAACCATTTAATTAAATATCAATCCTCAGGCCCATTAGTGGGAAAATTAGGGCTGACTTTCAGCCTTGATTAAACCCTAGATTTGGTCCAAACAGTTTGAACCAATCTTGGTTCAAATGGGTCTAGGGTTTGATCTTTAATTAAATCCTTAATTCAAGAAAATAATCTGAAATTAAATAACTGATAAAAGAAAATCAAGAATCAGTTAATCAGGGTTGTTCGCACACTCCATCCTGCAAAACAGAGGTTAGATCACAGATTACAGTTTCTCAAACTGCAAATCGCAGATAGCGAATGTCCCATCTGCAAAATCTCCTTCTCTACGCCACCATATTCGGTCCAAAATAAAATAAATAGAAATTCTATTTCTATTAATAATTACATCAGATCGAATGCCTATACATTGAGTCTAAAAAATAAAATAAAAAAATTGTTTACAGACCAAATGTAATAAATAAATTCAAGAAACTACAAATCTTGCAGTTCTCCCTATGCAAACCAAGAATTCGATCTCCTCTTGTACGAACAACCCATAAATCAAGAAAATCATATCAAACTATTCTAAATAATAATCTGATTTATGTAGAATTAATTTCATATTATTTGCACATCAGTTTTAGGAACAAATTCCCAAAACACATATCTGCGCAAATTAGGTAGAACGCCTTCTCCCTATTTGCGCAAGTTCAAATCTGAAACAGAATGGTTCAACATTTGAACCATGGCTCTGATACCACTGAAGGGATAGGAAATCCATCATATGGACGTCCAAAGATTGCGGAATAAGGGGGCGAATTTTAAAAATTTTTCTCTCCCTTCAACTGGGAATCGAATTCTCTATTTAAAAATCATATTTTCAATGATCATTCTTGAACCATAATCTGAACCAAAAAGAGTAGGGAGAGATAATATCTGATACAGAGAAATAATATCTCTCAATGGAGGTGTTCATACCCAAGGAATGATCCAAAATCTGCTTCCACTGAAGATGTTGCAATGTAGGGTGGAGCAGAATCAGCAGTGTTCTTCCAAAAGAACTTGATCCTTCTCAAAAATCACCTGCACGGCTTGTGAATACAACTCCCACCAATCTTTTCTCCAAAAGATTGGAATCAAGATCCAATCTTGATTTCTCCCAAGAACTGGAGATCGAACTGCTGTAGGCGGCGGCTATAGGAAGGAGGCGGCAAGAGAGTATTTGTAGGGAGCAGAATTCTCTTCTATGATTTCAGCTCTGAAGACAAGACTATCTGTTGCTTGTGATTGTATGTCTAAAGACTGCCGCCCCCTCTTCCTTTTATAGACTTAAAGGGATTAGCTCATAATCCCATTATGAGTTGCTAACCCAAATCATATTTCGATTAGAAGTCCCTTTAAGTGATAAGGGATAACCCTTATCTTATATGTAGATTAGATCAGCCATCTCCTAATCTAATTAGAAAGTTTCCAGATCTAAATCTTATTTAAATCTTGGACTCTCTAAATGGATAGGGTGTGGGCCCAATCCTATCAGCTGATCCATCTCAGAATTCGCCCCTTAAGTGACTAATCAAATTAGCCCAGTTCGAAATGGGCTTAAGGCCCATTTAAGGTTATGTATTCATTTAACCTTTCAAACTGCTGCCTAGTTGGGCTTCCTTGTATGGCATGGGACCCAAACATTGATCTACACATCAGTCACATGGGTTCAACCCAGCCTTTGTTACAAGGCCTGGCCGAATACACTATTAAGGACAGTGCACCCCTGAAACCCATCAGATGGGTTCTATGGGCCCAACAATTACCCTAAGTGGTCCATGGGCCAATCCACCTTGTAACACCCAGGAACTGTGGGCAGATACAAGATTAGCCCATCAGGTATTATCATCAATGTTCTTACACTTAACCTCTCAGCCCATAATGATCATACACTGCCCGACAAGAGAGGACTTCTCCCTCGACTGCAAGGAACAGTGTTGCATTTTCTCAAATATAGATCTCAGGAATTAAAACCTTTTGCAAATCATTTCGAAACCATAATATATATACTTTTATATCTCATATAAAATATATTTTGCAAAACAAATCTCAACGATTGAAAATGGTTGATTCTGTCATTATGATCACCCACTCATATGAATTCTCTGACTGTCCCAACATACCTATGTTTTGACCCCCGCTAAGGATCTCACTGATTGGTACATCAAAGACAGCCCAATCCGACACAGTGTAGTATCATAATCGAGTCTAGGGGTCGGGTGTAACTTTCTAGTTTTATTCATCAATCTCCAAGGTCCAGTGCAATACTAGAAATTTGGTCCAATTCAAATATTCAATTAATCTTACATTGTATGTGCATAAGGTCTCACCCCGGTAGGTAAGACAAATCATCCCAATCGACTTAGTGGCACCACAGTATCAGCCTTATCAGGATAGGTCTCTCCAGACCGACCCACTGGTTGTGAACATTATTAACTAACACGAGTCTCATTAAGTGTCCAGTTTAAATGTATTACACAGAAACATATCAAGGGAACATGAATCAAATATACATTTTTATTCATTTACAATAAACTCATAAATTACATCATTTTGATTGAAACTAAGGGTATACAAAACTATCTAACATAAATAACCAATGATGGTAAAAGGTTATCCATTGGTAAGATTAGTAATCAACAACAGAAAAAATGAACAAATGCATGGGGTGATGGTTATCATCACCATCATCATAAGAACAGTTAACAAGTTGAATGATGATCAAGATGGTCACAAGGATAATCAAATATACAACCCCCTCCACAAGCAAAAGATTGTGGATTCAACCCATAGGGTACTTTTGCACTTCATTTCATTCAAGCATTTCTAGGAAAGTCGCAGTGGAAAGAAAAACATTCCTTGATCACACTACAAGAAAATTGACATTTAGCAACAATCAAAAATTGTTCCTAATACAGGAAAAACTGTTGCCTAATATTTTACTTACAACTGAACAAGTTGTGGCTAGCAAAACCATTGTTAAAATGTTTTAGCAACAATCAATTGTTGCAGAATACACTATTCAAAACAGTTGGACCAACTAGTGGCAACAATTGTGTTTGGACACAACCAATTGAAACTGTTGCAAAATTTCAGCAACAATTAATAAAATCATTGCCCATATAAATTTTTAGCAACAACTGATTAAATGTTACTCAATGGTACCTTCAACGACAATCATACTAGTTGATGTTAATTATAAATTTGCAACAATTGAAAATTTATCTCTAATTAGCATCTTAGGCACCAACCCTTCTAGACTGTTGTTGAACAAGCAACAATCAAGTAATTGTTGCCCCAAAGGTTCATACAACAATCACGTTCATTGTTGGCAATTGCTTCTTTTGCTTATTTATGGCGTCGGTTTTTCCAAACTGTTATTAAAGTAGCAACAATCAACTATTTAATTGATGATATTTAATTTAATAAATTGTTACAAATATTATAATAATTATTATCAACCATCTAAATACTATTGTCAACCATCTAAATAAAATAAACATGTAAAATTCCAATATGTGAGCCTATTAATATTGTAAAAGATAAAAATTGCATTCCAACTGTAAATGTACTGGTATCTCTCTCACCACCATTCTTGCCAAAAATCTTCACATTAAACATCAGATTTTCATCATATCGAAATAATAAAAATTCATTACAGTATAAAGTGATCTAAAAAATCCTGCCACCCTTCCCCTAAATATATGCCACTTGAAGTCTATCTTAATTTGACGAACCAACGATAACCACTACGATCCTCTAGGATTGCTATTCCAGCTACTTTTTTTGAAATGTGCCTCATAAAATTTAGAGGAATCTGCTGCAAAACAACTAAGAAAAAAAAGCTCGTCATTCGGTTTTAGTAAAGCATTTTCACAGATTAAAAACCAGAAAGGCCAAGAAAGGGGGAAATGAACTAACAGAGGTAAAAGATTGAGAGTACCAACTGTTGGGTGGGGAGTCCCGGCAACATAATCTTGAAGAAGCAAGGCTTCTTGTCTTTACATAAGCTATTTTCACTCCTCTTCACCATCTCTAGCCTGAAGAAGTGAAGTTGCAAACGGAACAGTAATAGAAATTGGAAGGTAAAGCAGGAAGCAGGATGACAGGAAATGTGAATTTGTAGAAAAGGGAAAATGAACTAAGCCTTCTTGTCTTTACATGAGCTATTTTCACTCCTCTTCATCTCTAGCCTGAAGAAGTGAAGGTGCAAACCGAACAGTAATTGAACTTGGAAGAAGGTAAAGCAGGAAGCAGGATGACAAGAACTGAGAATTTGTAGAGGCGGAGTGGATACTGGTATAATTTCTACAGAGTAAACGAGGGAATGAAGCTTATTGGAATGAGTGAAAGTCCTGTTTTGATAAAAAATAAAAAAAACCGCAAGAGAAACTGTGCATAAGAGATGGAAAGAAGATTCCTCTCTGTAACATCGCCACATTTCAAGAACCAAGAAAGAGAAAGAGAGAGTGAGAGGAATATATGGGCCCACATTTTGTCTGTTGGCCCATATATTAATTTTGTCTAATATATGGGCTCACATTTCAAGAACCAAGAAAAATGACCTTTGGCAACAGTCAAAAATTGTTGGCCCACATTTTGAAGCCTGGAATATCAACCCAGCTGCTCCAGCCAGATATAGTGGGCCCATATATTTGACAAAATTAATAGAGAAGGGTGTAAAGAAACTAGTATGGTATACCAATCATTTACATATGAAACAGAACCTTTAGAATGCCCATGGATCTGACAAGGTGTGCAGATATGAAGGTTGCAGCAACGCCCATGAAAGCACATAAGCCACTGAACCCCCAATAATAGATGGGTTTAAACATGTTACTTTCAACAACACAAAATGAATTTACAGTTTGAATCATTCAATGAAGTCAGAAGAAACAAAGGAGAAGGTAAGAAAAGAAAAGGCATCAATGTGGTGGAAGAATCCCTCCTTCCTGTCTCTAGTGTTATAGATCCACTACTCAATGGAGCACAAAAGTGATATCCATGTCAAAAATCAACCCAACTTGAAGGTTGTCAATATCCAATCCATGATATTCTTATTCTTAGGACAAAATGGGGAACAGTCAAGAAGCATGCAGATAATAGATAGTTAATTTCAAAACCATCTCATCATGGGAAAAAGAAAATCCTAGGGAACAAAAAACGATTGGTAGTCTTCCCAACGCATTCCTCACTGATAGCCCTAGATTTAAAGTGTAACCGCATTGAAACTAGATATATTTTCAGAAATACAGTATAAAGATCATGAGTTAGAAAAATACCACTGTTAAGAATGCTGTCATTAAGCCACCTGGTGTAAGACCAATATTGAAGTAGAGAAGCATAGAGGCTAGGCTCACAGGAAGATAGGCTGCTGCTTGTATTCTGTCCACCCACGCTTGATGGCAATCACACTTATTTCCACGCTTGTGTAAAACCAAATGTTCCACTTTTAAGAGGAAAAGACTCATCTGATATTTTATCTTGTGGGAGCATAGACTGATAAACATTCTCAGGAGAGAATATATTGAAAAGCTTCTGAAATAGTTCTTGTTGAACCCCATGACTGAACATTGAACAAGGCATTTCAGAACTTTCAATTATTTCTTGATGAACCCACTTCGGAACCTAAAGAAAAAAAATGGTCCACCAGATCGATTCAGGTGCAATGATCACAAAGGAAAACTTGCAGGAAGTACCCTATATGTTATTGGATTCCAACCCCCTGCATAATGTATGTCCTCCAATTCCCCAAAGGGAGGAGGCAGAAGAGAATTTGGGATCATACCAAAGTACAGGTATGTGGTCCCCTCATTCCTTTCAAACAACTCCAGGTGGTTGCACACCTACCAGAACATACATAAATAAAAACAAAAAAAAAACAAAAAAAAAAAAACACTGTTTGTATTCAACATGGAAGGGAACATTACAGACAGATTGACAACAAAGGAAAGCCACTCTTTTGTGCAAATGTCTACTAAAAGAACAGATAGGAAGCCAGAGCAAGACCAAGGTACCTTCATCATCTGGATAACAATATTCATCAGATTGAGAATTTTCTTCTCATTGAGATGCCCTCAGCTTCCATCAAACAACTCAGAAAGAGATATCTTAGTCTTTATAGCTTGATAAAATGCTTGCTGTCTAGAACTCAACTTACGATGCACTGTGATCTCTGTTTTTCCAGTCATCTCCATTATCACATCTTTTTTGACTTGCCGAAACATAAGGGCTTAAGAACTGCATGCTGTCAAAAAAATAAGAAGCAACAAATCAGTCAGGAATCAATTGTATAAGGTAACTTAACCAAAAGCCCAGGTAAAAAAGGATCTTTTCAGGTGTACCACAGAAATTTTGTAATATATTAATAACAGTAGACAGAGCTACAGAAGATTACTAGAATGCCCATTAAAAATCAGGTACACACATTATATAAATGTACTAGAAAAAATAGCAAAAACGTCAATCTAGGGAAAAGCACTAGGCATAGTATATAAAAGCAGAGCAACAAAAATAGATAATCAAAACAGAAATGATAAATACAGATACATTTATTTAGGCATGTGATATTATCTCTTGATATTGAAACATTCAACTTCTCAAGCCATATTCTCAGTAAAATTATCAAAACTGAAAACCTCCACTTACCAGTCTGTTGAGTTGGTGTTTGTTCAAGGTTCCTCCATGTTCTGCATGATTTTCAGTGCTGATAATATACAAGGACAAAGAATGAGTAATGGAACCTTGACAGCTATAATGCTTAAATGAATTAAAGGATTAAAAAACAAACTGGCAACAGACAATACCCTTTTGAAAACCACTCATTGAACTGCTCATGGCTGTCAAATAAGGTGGGCATTATAAAATGAAGAAGGGCCCACAGCTCCACCATGTTATTCTGTATGGGTGTACCAGTCAGAAGCAAAGTGGTTTCTACAATTGAAACTGAGCAATGTTTTCCACCTTATACTGCAAAACTAATATATTCATCATAACCATCAAGAACACAGGAAATCATAGAGTAAGGGTTATATTTAATGCATATAATGGCAGAGAATTGAAGATTGTGAAATGACGTACTTACTAGATTGGAATCTAACTAATTCTTACCTGCGAATAATTTGCTCATTAACATGTAATAAGTTTACTTTGCATACTAACACAGAGCTAAATAAAACTCATATTTAGATAATAATAATAATAAGCACCTGATTAAATTTTAAGTATCAACAAAAAAGAAATATATCCTGCACCAAGACAATCAGGTGAAATTTATCTGCTAATGCACTATAGAAAGGTTATGAAATTAAAATAATCAGAAGCACATCAATCTGGAAGATGAAGTTAAACCTGTTTGAACTTTTAATAGCCTGGGCTTCGTCTAAAACCATATATTGCCATTTCAAACACCAGAAATACTTTTCATCGGATATCAGCAGTTGGTAGCTGGTAATCAATAAGTGGAATGCAGACTCCCTATAGGGAAAATAAGAGAAAAGATGAAATAACCAATAAATATATTTTCCACAAGAAAAGGTACAGTACTGATCAAATGCTCCAATTAAGAAGACAACATTAATAAATAAATAAATTTACTGCACAGAAAGTGAAATACAAAATTGAATAAAAATTCTTGACATCCTTGCATAGCCACAAAACTAAATAGTAGCACCGAAGATGGATGCCCAGACAGTTGCAGTATTGGATCAAAGTTAAATATTTTGTTCTGCTGCATTAGAGATTGGAATTATTGAAGTGCTTGGTTGGTAGGTTCATCAATGCTAATCCTGAGGAGCAAGTGGTGTTGGCAAGAATACTAAGGAATAATTTCCAGGGAGGCTGGTTGGGCACTTGGCTCAGAAAATTCAGAGGAGGTATAATTTGTTGTCAGGTGTTATAGATCCACTACTCAATGGAGCACAAAAGTGATATCAATGTCAAAAATCAATCCAACTTGAAGATTGTCAATATCCAATCCATGATATTCTTATTCTTAGGACAAAATGGGGAACAGTCAAGAAGCATGCAGATAATAGATACTGCTCAACTGTTCTAATTAATACTATATATAAGGATTCCTAGCAACTTCAATCCAACATCTGCTATCCATATATATCTATGTCTGTGCGTTAAGTTGGCACCTAGAAAGAAAGGCACTAACAAAATCCCCAGAGGTGTAGGCCTTAGTTATTTTGAGGCTTATGCTTTAACATCTCAGCTCTAGTTCTGTTGAAGACATCAAGCTTTGAGTCATTGACCCTCCATGAGGAGTCATGGCTCATGAGTAGGCTCACTAACTTCTTTTTTTTTTTCATAAATAAAGTAGCAGGAGTTGGTAGGATCCTTGGTTTTTGACTTACAACACTAAAGTGGTTTTGGGAGGAATTATTTCAGGACACAGAGCTTGCTTGTACACATTGGAGTTAGATGTAACTCTTCCATGTTGCTGCTTTGAGTTCCACTACATACTTTCTTAGTCCATCCACACTTCTATCTTAAACACAACTCCTTTTATATTTTCAACCCTAGAAATCATTTTAGAAATCCTATCCATTTAACCTTTCCATTAACTCATACGCAAACATTTTTTTAGTAGTTACTGATCAAAATTTTGTTGTACCAGTAAACTGATGACAAATGTTAATACAAATACAAGGGAGATCCCATCCGTTCATAAAAGTACAATGGATCTAGCCAAAGTGCTACTCTCCACCACATATCTCATCAATCCCTATGTAGATAGAATTCCAAATATCAAAAACCAATAACTACCCTCCTTTTTGGAGTGTTTTTTATTGCAATTACAGCATATAAAATCTACATATCAAATTGAAATTTAATTTTAGACTCCATAATCCTTATATTAATATTATACCTTAGCATCTCATTTCTGTCATGTTAACCTTCACTTAAAATTCCATGGTCGTGCTAGTTCTCTATAGATTGCCTTATCAAAAGAACATAAATAATTAAATCAAGTCAAATATTTAATTTGCACCCAACTGTATTTTATCAAAAGGCTATTGATCTCCATCAATTGCCTTACTAAAAGAATATAATTCTATGACTCCAGTGTAAAAAGAATTAAATATATAGAAAATTATATACAGAGACTGACATGAGATTGAATCTCACTTTTGGGTATGCTATTCTTGTGAGAAAGGCCAAACTCAACCCTGTTTCCCTGAAACAAAACACAAATGATATTTGATGGGCCAAGACAAAGAGAGACGCACAAGAATTTTGAATACAAAAATTGACATCTTACCTCAAGTCACTACAACCGCGAATCTTATGTAAGGTTTGTCATCAAATCACTGTTTTTATTTTACAGCCCCCTGTCAAGCTTGATCGGCCACTAAAAATTTAAAAACCTAATGTTAGAAGAATGAGAAAAGTAGAAAACCATATAGAAAAGAATGATAAAACCCTATAGTAACCAAGAAATAAAATAATGGAAAGAAAAATAGAGAAAGAGAGAGACTAACATCAATAGCTTCGGTAAAATGAACAAATTATGGAGAGAAGTAGAGAGGGGATCAGGCGAGTGGTAGAAGTCCAAGAAATCAGTAGAGAAATTTCGATTTCTTAGTGATTCTCTTTAAGGTTCAAGTCGAACCTGAAATCGTTGAGGGCCTTGAGGCTAGTCGAACTCAAATCATGAGGTTTTGCAGTTGTAATCATGGTGGAAAATCAAAATTTGGGATATTTGATGGAGGGAATGGAATTAGATGTGGTGGGAAATGGTTATTTTGAACTGGTTTAATTCAATGTTTTAAAAATTGACTAGAATTGGAACTGCTTTGGCCACCGGTTTTTGGGTCAGTGGTTCAACCGTCCAGTTTGAATGGACAACCCATGGTTGATGCTTTGGTTAAATAAGGGATGGGAAGAAACACTAATTTTTGGGCTATATTGTAATCCATTTTATGGCTTCTACCTGGGGGAGTTGAGAGGCTATCTCCTCCTTATTTATATCCACCATTTTTTCTAATTTATTAATGAATTTCAGCTATTAATTTAAAAAAACTTAGGCTAGCCCCTATTACCTAACCTCTAACTGCATCTCTTTTGCTTATTACATGCAATAAGCCCCCCGGTATAACTGGTCTCTGTTCACTCATTTGTTTTGCTAATGCATCAGCCAATATGGCTTGACATATGAGTTATCCTAGTTCCCTAGAGAAACCTCTCACTTATGATATGTTGAGATTGTCAAGAGCCTAGGCTGTTGTGAGAAACTAATAAATCCATTACAGGACTATCCACTGCCTGACACTATATTACAATCTTTCATAGTTATGTTTTTCGATTATAGTTTTTTTTATCAACAACATAAACTTTTATTAAAGAATTAATAGAAAGGTACAGAGGAAGTAAGGGGAGAGGTAAAATCTCTTAACCCTCCCCAGGAAAACAAAAAACAGAATTACAATACAACCCAGAACATTTGATCCCTTCCCCACCCCTTGTTTAGGAAGAGTATCAGCAAAGGAGTTAGCATTTATCTTAACCCATTGCAGCTGAATCTCTACATTCTGAGTTAACCCTTCTATTGCCACCATAACCCCACCTCTAAGTGAATCCCTCACACCTATTATAGCCTTTCTAGGAAAGTTCTATTAAGGGAAGGTCTAAAATTGAAAGGAAATGTAAGTAATCTTCTACTGTTTTTCTTATGATTTCTATTAACATAAATGAAGAAAATAGTGAAAAGTCATATGCAACAATTACAAAAGAAAGAAAATAACATCCATTTTATGGCAAGGTAATGAGGCAAGCTCAAGGAACAAATACTTTTGGGGATTACTGGCAGATTATAATGCCAATATCTAAATCAGTCACAAACAGACCATTTGGAATCAACAAATGAAATGAAAAAATCCCTAAAGAAATTGATCAATATTGAAACATACTAAAAAAAGCAGCAGAGTCAAACAATATGGAAAGTCACAGTAGAAACAGGAACGGAAAAGAGAATGGAGAACTAAGAATTGAACTAGATTTTGCTAACTACTACTGTATGATAAAACACTAATCTTAATGAGCAACATAAACAATAGGCGGACACCAGTGATTTATGCAAGGAGAGAAAAGGTACCTTATACAAATTTAGGTCAGATGCCAAACTGCTCAGTATCCCACTGACAAATGCATCACCAGCACCAGTTGTGTCAATGGATTTAACTTTAACACCACCAACCTTACCCTTAAATTCCTGCAATATGGGTTAATTACAAAGAGAAGGTAAATGATAAATAATGCCATAGTGAATTAATTCAAGGGAAATCCAGTGGTTTGCCAAACACAATCACAACTCCTGCAGGATCCAAAAGTTCTCAATCTAAGGATGCATTTAGTGAATTAGTGTTTCATAATTAGATGCCATTACCAAGTATCAACACGAAGTTCAATTTTTTGAATTTGATACTCCCGAAGCAACAGAATAAAGTACTGGATTTCTTTATGATGTTTTTGAGGCATAAGAAGGATGTTTTATGGCTCTTAATCAAGGAGAATTCAGATCTTAACAATTTACTAAGTTGGACCAGATAGCTGATGAGTTTTTTTTTTTTTTCTGTGAACATTCTTTGAAAAATCATGTTTAAACCAATTTGCATTACTCATTAAGTCCGGTAAATGCACATACAAATACAGCATGCTTAGGATTTAGGAACCATTAAGAAACTTCACCTTCATGGACCTATTCCATAATACGATGCTGTTTCCAGGAAAGCAACGAGATACTAGATAATGGCCACTAAACACTAGAAAACAACAGTTGATTTTTTCAACCAAGAAAAAAACCTAAAAATCAGAGAAAGGGATTTTTACCTCAATCAAATGCTGCCGATGTGTGAATGAGATACTTGCCAAATGCTGATGTGCGACTGCGTGTGAGAGATATTGAGATAGAGAGCGAACGAGAGTGAGAGAACCAATGAGAGAGAGAGAGAGAGAGTCGACTGAGATAGAGAGCTCGAGAGAGAAAGCACACGAGAGAGAGACGAGTCAACTGAGATAGAGCTCAAGAGAGAGAGAGCGTGAGAGAGAGAGGACTGAGATAGAGAGCTCGAGAGAGAGCACGCGAGAGAAAGAGAACCGAGAGAGAGACGAGTCGATTAGATAGAGAACTAGAGAGAGAGAGCGAGCGAGAGAGAGACGAATGGGAGAGGAGAGAGACAGAGAGGGCGGGAAGGAAAATGCGTGGGGGAGGAAAAGATCAGCCCGCGCCTTTCCTCACACCATTTTTTTTTCATTTTTATTTTTATGCCATACCGTCGATATAGATATCCTTCACCGACGGCCATTGATCCATCAGTATATATATCTACATCGATGGTTATGACAATTTTCTTGTAGTGATAGGCTTAAAAGAAATAAAAGTAACATTGTCCATGATGTTAGCATAAGAAATCTGGATACTAGTCCATGGGTTTTCTGATTTTGGAAAATGTTCATCAAATAAGGGGAACCTAAATCTATTTAATACAACTATACAAGAATTTGTAAAAAGAAGTAAGAACTGAACCATTGATTTAATTCAAGTTTTGTAATAGAGTAATTTCAATAAATGTTTAAAAACTGAATCCATGTTTAGTAGTACCTTTGTGAATTTGTAATTTCACAGTGCTAGGTTTTGGTAATTCTAACATGTCACGCTGCAAAGAATAATTCTTCCATATACTCCTTTTTAGGTCCTAGAAGGCCCTAACTTTAGAGAAGCCTAGGGTTAAGCCACATAAAAGGTGGAGTCCACTCTCTCTCTCATTCACTTTCTCTCTCTCTTTGGAGTGATAAAAGGTGGACCGTTTTTTGCAGTTTTGTAATTATGATAAGGGCTATAGCTTATGTTTGAACCTAATTCTAGGCTTATGAGTGGGTGGAGATAATAAAACCATGCCATGATGGACTCAATTTCGAACTACCAAAATGAGCAACTAAAAAACCCAGTACCCAATAAGTGTGTTTTTGTGTGTGTATTCACACCTAGCATGCATTGGGTATAGTTACACGTATAAATCGCTCCCCCCAAAGAGAAAATTCCTAACTTCACCACTAGCCCTAACTAGTAGATCTTCTGTAACATTATGTGAAGTGGTTTGCCCTTTCTAGAATAAAGTCTCAGAATCGATAGTTTAGAAGATTAGACTAAACGTGCATACTCTGGACTGGAAATCCATAGTTGTTCAATTTGCATCTTTTTCTTCTTCTTAACTGATTGGGTACATTTTGCTTTCAAATATATATATATATATATATATATATATATATATATATATATATATAATTTGCATTTCTTGGCATGCTAGCCAAATATTTTAAGAGCCCATATTGACATTACAAGTTATTTGGAATGCCATTTTACATGGCCTGGATTCATTTTTCTTGGTCAACAAAGTTGAAAAACCAATCCGAAAATGAAACCACTTTTTGGCCATCGGTTTTTTGATGACCGGCAGTTCGACCATCTAGGTTGAACAGTTCAAATAATTGAGTTGCTTCTAATATATATTATACATCTTAAACTTTAGATTAGAATATTAATGATTCATTATCCATCTTACCTTGATATTCTAATTTAAAGGCTAAAATGTAAAATATATGTTAGAATCAACTCAGTCGTTTGAACTGTTCGACTTGGATGGTCAAACCGATGACTAAGAAAATGGTGGCTAAAATGAACTCCATTGTGGGATTTGTTTGTCAAACCTTGGTGACCAAAAAAGAATTAAATCCAGGTCATGTAAAGTGCCATTCCAAATAACACTTAAAATATGGACTCTCTATAGCCTCTTAAGATACTTGATTAAATCATATAAACGATTTTCATACATAAAAAAAGTCAACAAATTCAATAAAAATAAATTGAAGCCATTTGACATTTATCTTTTTTATTGTAAAAGAATCAGTTATTTGGTTTTTTTTGTGAAATTAACTATTTGATTTAATGGAATAGAATAAACTTATATTTAATGATACAAAGTCACAAACTGAGTTTGTCATTACAAACTAATAACAAACTAGTTAAGAGGAGAAGCACAAACATCACTAATCTCCCCTTGAACCCGTCTTCAGAGTTTTTTTGGTAAAACCGTCACATATCACCGCTTGCCACGAGTCTTTTGTGACGCTTCACTCAAGCTTTGATATCCTTTCGCACATTATATAGGTAAAGTCCCACCAACAACATGGCACAATCAAGCTTTGAATTGAACGAGTTTTCAGGCACAAATAAAGCTTCTATGTGTATTTCAAGACTGAAATGTCTAACAAACAAATTAATGTTACAACAACATGGCATATGTGTCTCAAGGGCTTCATCACAAAGACTATAAATCCCCTCGCCAATACTTTGTTTTTTCATCATTCATCACAAGACCGTCTTGAGTAATATCTGTGTTGTAAGTTCTTTGCAAAGAGGCCAAAAGAGGAAAAAGATGGCTGACAACTCTCAGAAAGCCAGCTTCAATGCTGGTGAAGCCAAGGGCCAAGCTCAGGTGAGCAATATCCACTTATATATAGGTTCATTATATACTCCAATTCATCATGTGTATAGATATATGCATGCATACATGGAACATAATGTGCCCATGGGTTTTCATTCTTGATCAAATTTAAGTTTTCTCCTTGCAGGGCAAAGCAAATCAGATGATGGACAAGGCAAGCAATGCCTATGAATCAGCCAAGGAATCATGTCAAGAGGTTCATTTCATTTCCCAAGCAAAAGAAATTCTCTTGTTCTACCAATACTAATAATGCAAACAAACCGTTTGCTAGTATAAATTTTAATTGGTTTTTTTATTGTGTAGGTTGGTCAGCAAATGCAGGCTAAGGCACAAGGGGCCACTGATGCTATCAAAGATGCCACCGGGATGAACAAGTGAAAAGTTTTTGCTTCATAGATGCTGTTTTGGATTTTGATTTCTTGTATTTATATTACATTATATAATAAAATGAAGTTATCCATGTAACCTTATTCTCTCTCTCTCTCTCTCCCCAATAAGGACCAAAAACCCAAACCCAGCCTATGTAATATTGCAGACTGGATCCGTTTGGGATTGGGCTGGGCTGGCCCAAATTGCACCCTTATTCAATAAGGGAGGTATCCGTCCAATTTGAAAAGAGAAAAGATGCTTTAGTTTTTAGGAGAAACATAAAGGGAGGTTTACGTCTTTTACCCTTCTTTATTTCTGAATTGAATATTTGGTTTCTTGATTGGCACCAAAGTTGGAAAGATCATTCTTCTTGTTTTATCAAACTTTCAATGTTCTGTAAAGCTAGCCATGATTGAGATTAACTAAAGAGATCATCTAAAAGCTAAAAGTAAATTTACTTGATTTATTCATTATAGAGGTTAAGTAAACAACTAATTCGAGAAATTATGGGTACCCAATGGCCAACACTGCATGTTCCTATAAAAAGATATAGTAACCATAAAATTAACCTATGTACTCCCAAGAAGAATATATAAGTGTAAATTCAATGGAGATCCTGTAGTTTGGAAGGCTTACCACTTAGTTCCCTATTTCTTGTTTTTTGCTAAATTTCACTAGGGGTGTTCTTTTTTGGGATTTTGAGAGAGGGGAAAGTTGGTCAATTGGATTTTGATTTCCACTAATCAAGAAACCCATGTTCTTTTTTCAGATTTATATGAAGACCAGGAAAAGTTTATTTTCCTATAACCATCTCCTACGCGGGTAATTAACTTTCTCACCTAGGGGGAAACTTGCCAACACTTGAATGGGACAAAAACACCCCTTCTAATAATAGACTTTTATGGATAAAATGATCATTGCCTTATTTACTTGGGAAATAAAAGAACATGGGCAAATGCATTTACCCCAGGTAAATAACTTACCGAAAAGTGAATGGGGCCTAAAGCTTTCATAAAGATTGGATTTGCTGAAAATGAAAATTGTGCAAATATGCTTAGAGTACATCTGGGCTCACTTTCTGCTTTCAGAAAATCCGAGCTCACTTTCACACCTTGATGGTGTTAACAGAAAATAGAATTGAGTGAGCAACATGGTTTAAAACCATTGTTGGCCCTGGTGGTTGAATCACTCAATTCTTTAAACCGTTGACTAAGATGGTTGAATTGATGACCCATTTGACTTAGGCAATGGTTGGTGGGGATATATATATATATATATATATTAGTGGGAATGCATGAATGTAGTGTGAATTTTTTTTGGACTAAAATTACCCTCTATTTCTTTGATTAAGAAAGGGTATAAAAGTTATTTTATTATAGTTGTAGTGCTAGCTTTAATGGCTACTATAATGGTCATATTTGTCTATTTAATCCATCTCTAATTGTAATGGTTGAAAATATAACTTCAATTATTACTTTCCACCTCATTTAATCCCGTCTCATTAAGTCTTATACTTAAGGTATTAAATTCTATTTTCTCTTACTAAATCCTATATTTTAAGTTATTTTTTACTAATAAATGCTAATAATTAGATCTATGTTAATATTTTTAACAATATGAACCCATATATTGTAAAACTGACTAAAAAAAAAACCATTATTTATCTAGTTGGTGGCTAAGCAATTAAACCATTTGAATCAATTTGATCAACCTATGAAGTCATAGTTAGGTAATAAAAATTTTAAAATAGAAATAAACTAGAAATTTACAAAAAAAAAATGTAGAAAAAATTAGACACATTTATGATATTTTTATTAATTTAATTCTATATTTACACTACTATTAAAAATATGAATAAGATTGTGGAACTTTCTTTTGACAAAAATCAAGGTTTTAAAAATAAAACCGCTTTAGCTATCAGTTTCTGGGTTAGCGGTTCAACCATCTAGTTTGAGCGGGTCAAACCCGTAAGATGTAAAATATAATGTAATTTTTATTTTGACTTTTAGATTAGGATTATGTTAAAGTCCACCACATATATACATTATTATGATAGGGGAGTGTGAGACTTTGAGAAGGAGGCGGCTAGTTAAAGCTAAGAAATGAGAAAAAAAGAAAGAGAGTGTTGCTGGAGGGGCCACTTTTATTGTGTAGGTTTGTCAACAAATGCAGGCTAAGGCACAAGGGGCCACTAGTGCTGTTAATGATGCCACTGGGATGAACAAGTGAAAAGTTCTTGCTTCATAGATGTTGTTTTGGCCTTTGAGTTCTTGTATTTATATTACATTATATAATAAAATGCAGTTGTCCATGTAACCTTATTCCCCCCCCCCCCTCTCTCTCTCTCTCTCTCTCTCTCTCTTAACCCCCTCTGAATTTTATGGTTTTTTATTAGAAAAATTAAAGACTTTGTAATTTATCTATATACTCACCCACAACCAATTTAGTTTCCTAATAATGAATGTAATCACTTCCCTGTAGAACATAAACATCTTTTAACTCTAACCCATGCACCACATGGCTCCAATAGACTAGAGGGTCTTTCCCCTTCACTGTGGTAGCCTTTTATTTTAGATGAAAGTATCCAAAACGTTCTTACTTCCACTCTCAAAAAATAAATTAAAAGGTAGAGTAATTGATAACTCTATAATTTGATGCCTTAAGGGCATCATTTCAGGGGTATTTTAGGCCTAAGAATAGTCAAAATGTGTCATTTTCCCAATTAAATTCAATATTGTGACCTCTGAGGGTCCCTGTACAAATCCTGAGGAAAACTAGGAAAGTTTCAAGGCTGAAATGTAGTTTTTGGGAAGCTAGTGTGAATTCCAGCTGAGAGATTGGGTGTTTTTGTAAAAAACTGAACACAGGAGGGCGCTTCCTATCTGTCAAACCTAGATAGGCGCCCCTCCTACTGTATTAGCATACTCCCCTCTCCTTAGCAAACCCTAGGGCGCCTCCCCACTCATTCTTTTCACCTCTAATAAACCCTAGCCGCCCTAGGCTATCAAATCTCCACCTTCCACTCTCTCCTAACCTCTAATCTCAACCATCCAAGCCTTAGCAGCCCCTCATACCCTTAGATCTCTCCCTAGATAGCATCATAGCCTTACACCTCACTCCTTAAACCTCAACCAATCACCTTAGGGCACTACATCACACCAACCAATCACATTTCTCCAGCTCTAGGTGCCCAAATCTGCTCCCTCCATTCTGGGCGCCCAAATCTCAACCCTACATAATATTGGGTGACTTCTCCTTCTCTTCTCAACCTTAGGATCACCTTAGAACAATCCTAACCCTCTATTCTCAACCCTAGGGTGCCCATATTTCTACAAAAACCCAGCTACCGCCCCTTTCTTACTCTCTAATCCCAGTTTTGTCCACCCTTCTCTATAAAAAGGACCCCAAGGGTCTTGGAGAAAGGGTTGGTCAATTCACCCAGTTCACAAGGCTAAGGTTTTTTGAGGAGTTCAAGGGTTGTAGAAGGGAAAGACGCTCAGATCTTGTTAGGAGGGGTTCCTACAAGTAGTCCAGCCAATCTACAACTACCGCCACTGGATTTGATCAACCATCCCTTTCGTCTTCTTTATTTTCTTTTATGTTATTTTTATTCTGGCAATCTTTTAGGTTGGATTCTTCCCCAAGTAAGGCAGAAGGCTATTCTTGAAAAGTTCAAGGGTAGAGGAAGAGGAGAACGCCCAAGCAAGAGGAGGGGTTCCTGCTTGCAATTCGCCTAGCCACTACTGCCACCTCTAGATCCGGATCCCAACTAGTTTCCCATAGTTTTAGATTTACCTTTTACGCGTGTTTTTATTTTCCATTCTTCAATTTCTAGTTTTTATTTTATTTCTGCAATTTATTTTTATCAAATTTAATTTTTGTTTTCCTTTCTGCATATCTGAATTTTGGCCAAGTAAGACGGAAGGCCCAGCTCGAGGAGTTCGAGGTTCAAAGGATAGATCCGAAGACTGCTACCTCTGACCGAGTTACAGATTTTTTATTTAGTTTTTTTATTTTTGCTATTTATTTATTTTTCTACAATTTTTACTTTCAGCATTGTTAGAATTTTATTTTAATGGACTGTAGTTTGGTTAATTAAATTTTGTGTTTCTGCAATCTCAAATCTCGTTATTTTGTTCTGATTGAAGTACGTAATAATTTTTCCTTTTCTTCCTTGTGGATATGACCCATTTCTCACCACTAACTGCGTTTTGTAGTTATTTTGAGAATCAAAAAATTTATAAATATTGAAACGGGTGTTCCGAAGTGGTTAACAACATGCTTCCGGACACCCAGTAATCAACTTTTATCCTAAAAATAATGCTCACTTCAAATAATGTGAGACTTTGGCAACCCCAAGTGCGCTCTTATCTCCCGAAAACCCCAAGATTGCATTGAAATTCCCCGAAAACCCTAGGAAGGCCCTAGCAACCCCATGTGTGCTCATATCTCCTAGCAACCCCAAGATTGTACTAAAATTCCCCAGTAACCCCGGGAAGGCCTTGGCAACCCCAGGTGTGCTCTTATCTCCTAACAACTCCAAGATTGCACTGAAATTCCCTGGCAACCCCAAGCACACTTAGATTCCCTAGTAACCCCAGGCGTACTCACATTCCTTGGCAACCCCAGGAAGGCCCTGGCAAACCCAAGCGCACTCAGATTCCGCGGCAACCCTGGAAAGGCCCTGGCAACCCCGGTAGTGCTCACATTCCCTAGCAACCCCAAGCGCACTCATACTCCCAAGAAACCCCGGGAAGGCCCTAGCAACCCCAAGTGTGCTCACATTCCCTGGCAGCCCCACGAAGACCTCGGCAACCCCAGGCGCACTCAAATTCCATAGTAATCCTAAGAAGGCCCTACCAACCCCAGGTGTGCTCACATTCCCAGGCAACCCCAAAAAAGCCTTAGCAACCCCAAGTGTGTTTACGTTTCCTGACAACCCCAGGAAGGCCCAGACAACCCCAGGCGCACTCATATCACCTAGCAACCCCAGGCTCACACCCAAACCCACGGCAACACTAAGCGCACCCACATCCCCAAGCAACTCCTAGGGGGCTCCGTCAATATCAAGTATCGCTCCCATCTAGTATACAAATGCGAAAATCTCGTCTAGCTCATAAACTCATGATTGTATCGCCCATGAAGGGTCACGCCTGGTGCAACAACCATCAACCTTTGTACGAATAACAAAACAACATTATCCCACAATATCACTTTAGATATATTCTTCGCACCCGATAATACCTTAGATATCAGAATAGCACTGTTCGTTGTTTTCCATAACAACCTACAAAAGGTTTTCCATACCCATCTTAACATTCGATTGCGAAAAAGTCTACCAAGCGCTCGATTCTAAAACACTCGATTACGACTATTTCCAATGACTCCTGAAAAGTCTGTGAAGTACCTTCCAATATCAATAGAGCACCTACAACTTCTTTATTTTCAAAAGCATTTAACACTTGTAGGCACCCACACCCCTCAATCATCCTGGAAATGCTAAAGAAGCAATAGTCACTCAGTTTAATTTAGACGTAAACAGTGACACTTTTCTAAGCACAAGTGCTCATTCCCCTCCAAACAAATTACAACTCAAAGCCAATTATGATCACCAAGACGCAAATAGAAACATGTGAATTGCTTGAAGCTCACGATAAAATATGCGAATGCGAACCCCCCTAAAACACTACTTAAACAATCGCGCTAAACCCTCAAACCCAATTTGTCCGTTAAGTATTTATGACATGATAATGCCCTTGATGACACGGCCCAATGTTAGCATACGCATCACACATTTCGGGAATCAGGTCCCTTTCTCCCCGAGATTAAGTTTTGAACACATGGAGTCGTGACAATGTCTACTCGACACCTAGATTCTGAGTAAGCATAAATACCGTATCCCATGAAATCGCAAAAACCCCATTAATACCCCTTACCTGCAATCAAATTTTAGAGAAAATGCCCAACTTCCCATAACTAAGAACACCTAAATCTCGCAATAAGACTCAGTACGACAAAAGTACAATGAACTACTTATGCGAAGAAGCAACATTAGAAATGAAATAACTATAGTATGGAAAAGCATAATACAAGGCAAAATCCGTATTCCATTTAGCATCAGTACAAAATCTCTACAAGTAAATACAAGTTTTACATGGCAGCCCACTCCTTCCTCACGGTGACAATGTCCTCCAACGCCCGACTACACTCCTCGAAGCTCTTCTGGTCCTCCAATTCAACTTCATATTCGGCAAGAATCTTCTTTTTCCTAGAACATTCGTCCACCAGAACTTCGAGTTTCCTTGTCACCCTAGAAATACTAGCTTCAACCACTCTTTGACGTAGGCGTGCCTCACCCAGAGCCCGGCCCTCCAGAGCACATGGCCAGCATGACAACGTGCTCTTCGATCTGAGCCATGTTGAAGCCCATGACAGAAAAAGACCTACAAGCCTCCAACCAACAAGCAAAATCTGACCACGACCAATCATCCACAGGACGGTTCATGATGTGATTTATCATGGTCGCGATAGAATTCAGAGCAAGCCCCATGACCACTGGATGTAGGTTTTCCATTGGCAACCACCCAACTCATATGACGGTTGAAGCAAATTTTGCCACCGGACCAGAAATTGATTACTTATTACCCTTGCGACTATTAGACAGTTTTTGTATGCCCTTAGCTTTAATTAGAATGATGTACATTATGAGTTTATTGTAAATGAATAAAGTACATATTTGATTCATGTTATGTTTCTATGTTATACCCTTAAACTGAACACTTAATGAGACTCGTGTTAGTTTAGAATGTTCACAACCAGTGGGTTGGTTTGGAGAGACCTATCCTGATAAGGCTGACACTGATGTGCCACCAAGTCGGTTGAGGTGGCTTGTCTCAGCTGCTAGGGTGAGACCCAAGGCACATGCAGTGTAGGATTAATTGAATCTTTGAACCAGACCAGATTTCCAGTATTGCCTTGGACCTTGGAGATTAATGGGCAAAATTGGAAAGTTACACCCAACCCCTAGACTCAATTATGATACTACACTAGGTGTCGGATTGGTCTGTCTTTGATGTACCAATCAATAAGATCCTTAGCGGGGGTCAAAACCTGGGTATGTTGGGACAGTCTGAGAATTCATCTGAGTGGGTGATCATAGTGGCAGGATTAGCCCCTTTATCGGACAAAGATAATGATCGAGGATGCACTCTCACTGATGGAAACCAAGATTGACAGCAGCCGATTTTAATCGTTGAGATTTGTTTTTGCAAAATATATTTTATATGAGATTTAAGAGTATATATATATTACGGTTTCCAAAATGTTTGCAAGAAGGTTTTAATTCTCGGGATCCATATAAGAAGAGAGTGCAACACTGTTCCTTATAGCCGAGGGAGAGGTCATCTCTTGTCGGGAAGTGTTTAATCATTATCGGTTGAGAGGTTAAGTGTAAGACCATAGAGGGTAATACCTGATAGACTAATCTAACATCTGCCCATAGTCCTTGGGTATTATAAGGTGGCTTGGCCCAGGGACCACTTAGGGTAAGTGTTGGGCCCATAGAGCCCATATGATGGGTTTCAGGGGGTGCACTGTCCATAACAGTGTATTCGGCCAGGCCTTGTAACAAAGGCTGGGCTGAACTCATGTGGCTGATGTGTAGATCAATGTTTGGGTCCCACGCCATACAAGGAAGCCCAACTGGATAGCAGTTAAGAAGGCTAAGTGAGCACATAACTTTAATGGGCCTAAAGCCCATTTCGAACTAGGCTAATTTAAGTAGTTAAATATGGGGCGAATTCTGGAATGAATTAGCAGATAGTAACCCTATCCACTCAAAAAATCCAGATCTGAATCCCATTCAGATCTGGAAACCTCCTAATGAGGTTAAGAGAAAGCTGATCTAATCTGTAGATAAGATAAGGGTTTATCCTTATCACCTAAAGGAATGTCTGATCCAAATATGATTTGGATCAGCAATACCTAATGGGATTACGAGCTGATCCTTTAGGGACACAAAAGAAGGAAGGAGTAGAAGCCTTTAGACATCACAAGAGTATCAGATTACTGCAAGTCTTTAGAGCTGAAATCATAGAAGAGAGAATTCAGCATACCTGCAAAAATTCTCTCTTGCCGCCTCCTTCGTGCTACCACCTCACCTGCCAGTTCGACCTCCTTTTCAGTGGGAGAAATCAAGATTCGATCTTGATATCAGTTCCTTATGAAGGGACTGATAGGAAGTTGTGCTCATGTGCCATCCTGATACTTCTTGCGAAGGATTAGGTTCTTGGAGAGAGCACTGCTGATTCTGCTCCACCCTACATTGCACCATCTTTAGTGGGAGCAGTCTTTGGATTCTTCCTTGGCGTAAACACCTTCGTTGGGAGATATTATTTCTCCATATCAGGTATAATCCTCTCCTACTGCTTTTGTCCAGATCTGGTTCAGTTTATAGTTCAAGATTGATCCTTGAAAATATGATTTTCTAAATAGGGAATACAATTCCCAGTTGAAGGGAGAGAAATTTTTTTGAAATTTGCCCACCTAATTCCGCAAGTTTTGGGCGTCCATACGATAGATCTCTCATCCCTTCAGCAACACCCCTGGACTTGAACATGGTCTACAACTACATAATGCAAATGAGGGATATCGTGCCTCTTGCAATACTCCTTGAACTTCTGTCTTATATGCACAAGTTCCTCTTCATAACTCGACTCTTGTGCAGGCGACATGACGCCTGCCTCCACATCCCTACCTTCTAATTGGCCTTCTGTATCCACGGGAGCCCTGAATCCCTCAACCGAGGTTTCCGGCTCAATAGGAGCCCTGACCTCCGAGTCCCCAGGGGCTTCAGCATCAACGGCCACAAAAGGGACCAGAGCCTCCTCGCGACGCACTGCTGTCTCTGGCCCAAGACATTCCTCCTCCTGCCTCAAAGTATCGAGGGCAATATCACCAGCACCAACGTCCTCAAAGGCTTCAAGAACTTGACAAGGGGCTATGATGATCTCAGTTCCTCCATTAATTGCCTAATAATAGGTATGACCAGCACAGTGGTAGGAACCGCATCGAATAGAGCCTGTGATGAAGTAACACACAAGCAATCAGCAAAATAAGCCTCAATGTGATACGACAATATTCTAATGCAAAATTCACAATAAACCTATGCATACCTCTCTACCCACAATAGGGGCCCTCGATGCCCCCGAGCTGGGATGAGCTTCATCAGCTTCCACACGCTTCAAAACAAAGGACTATAAACAGTTTAGCAACAAAACCGCGATAGCAGAAAAGAAAAGCAAACAATTCTCAAACTCAATTAGCAAACCGCGATAGCAACAAACCTATGCATACTAGAACCTCTGCATTCAACTGAATGTCGTCGCTTTCCACAGACTATAAGAGTGACGAAACCAAACATCACTCAGTCAGTTGCGATAAAAGTGACTCAAAAGAGAGAGAGAGAGAAAGAAGTAAAGCATATCACGTACCGAACTACTATCTATGGGACCTCGCTTCGGCCGGGGAGGAGACTTTCTCTTCATTCGCTCGCTCGAGAAGCAGATGATGGTACCTCTAGGGGAGGGTGCCACAACCGCCAGATCCATCGGCTCCATGGCCGGCGCAGTCTCCACAAGAGGCGATGCTGGAAACTCTTGCCCACCCTCGGCATGACTCTCCTATGCATGCGATGAAGCTGTGACCAAGTTAACAGACTCCGACATAGTTGCAGGCTGGAAAGAACGAGGCACCCTCACGAATCTTGACCTCTTTGTAGGAGGAGGATGGCTACTTCTCCCTCGTCCACAGCTGGTCGCTTCCCCTCATGCTTCGTCTTCACCTTCCTCGGAGAGTGTGGAAGATGAACGGCTGAGTTTGCCCCCTTGGTTGGCAGTGTGACCTTCAGGGGGGGTTGAGACGTCGAAGTTGGGGGATTGTCCACAATAGCTCCTGGAAGACCCCGAATAATGCACAAAGGTATGCGAAGTGTAGGGACTTACAACCTTGCACTCTTGCAAAATCAGCAAGCGGGAACCATATGCATCCGGGGAAGGCAAGGTCATAGCGCCGCACCCAGAAGACATCCTCTCCTACAGATCTCAGAAATTGTGCCCCCATGTCATCGTACCCAAACTGATGCAGCGCCCGGTATGGTCGATAAATGCTCAACTGCACCTCACCCGTGCAATCATGGTATGCAATGACGCCAGGCCAAGTGATCAACCGCACTACACCTGCAGTAACGCTCTTCACATCAATGACGCACTGCTGGTCACTATCTCCCAGAGTAGGCATGCCAACACAAAATGGCATGATGTGACACACAGCCTGGGTAAACAACCTCCATACAAAGCCATCGAGAGAGGCCAATTTTACGCTGATCTCCCTCATCTTAAACTACTTGTGCCTGTTGGCCTGGAGCCAGTGCTTCCCTCTGTATACCTCAAACACCTTCTCTTCAGCTCTATCACCATCGAGAGTAGCGACACTAACAAGGATTGAAGACAAACGCCAGGGTGTGATGCTGAGGTCGAAGCATTCACAGAGGAACATCCACAAAAATGGGGCACAAACGTAACCGATGTGCCTCTTACAACTAGGGTCATTCAGTTGTTGAACGGTGTCATCCAGCTGCTCGTACAAGACGCCGAGAAACATCGACCCCAAAGGTAGTTAATGGCCACTAGCAGCTAGAACAGCTAGGGGAATCAGGACTGTGTGAAGACCATATCAGGTAGTCCTGGAAATAGGAAACGTGACGCCACATCTATATATATTAAAACAAAGTGATCAAGAAATTTTCTCATTTTTTTGAATTTTTTATTCCATGACATTTTTTAAACAACCAATGAGTTGCACTTTCCCAATAACTTAAATAAACTCTTCTCCTAAAATTTCTCCTAAACTATTTCCTCCACTTTCTCCAACATTATCTATATTTCCTATTTATCTTCTAAATTATCTTTAATTCCTATTTACCTCCAAAATTATCTCTAATTTACTAGAGAGTTTTTCTCCTAAATTATCTCTAATTCCTATTTATCCCCCCCCCCCTACTTTTTATCTATATCTACATAAATAAAGTTTGGATAAAAAAATTAAGAATTATTTAAATATTCTCACAAAATTATATAATAACTTTTAAATGTTATTAAAAACAAAAAAGAAATAATATTATATTTTTACAAAATATATCTTGAAATTAGGTATTATGTTTTTTCTGGATTATCAATTTAAATGTTTTTCAAATATTTAATAACATGTAATAGATTTAAATAAATATAATTCAAATAACAAAAAAATTTAAAAATTATATAGATTATATAAATTTTTAACTAACTAAATATTTATCATAACTACATTTTCAATAGTTAAATTAGCGAATTTATGTAATAAATTTTAAAATAATCTTCGAAGTAAAAAATAATTATAGCATAATATTGAAATTAATAATAATTTAATATATTACAAAAATAATAATGAAATTATGTAATAATGGAATAAATTATAATTATATGGATAATTAAATTCAATAAATAATTAATATTTTAAAATATAAATCTTTTACATGTTATTTAAGTATTTAAATAACTAAATGTTTTAAATAGAAAAATATTTAATATAACTATATTTTAAATAGTTAATTTATGTAATAAATTTAAAAAAAAATCTGAAAAGTAGAAAAATAATTATAACATAATGTTGAAATTAATAGTAATTTAATATTTTTACATAATATTGTAAATAACTAATTTCACTTATATCAAATAATAATTTGAGAAAATAAATTTCAAAAAATATTTATTAATAATAATTTTAAACTCTTAATTTGTACTTTATATATATATATATATATATATATATATATATATATATATATACACTAAAATTAATATTTATTTTATTTCAGTAATTATTTATTGTTTTTTATGATAAATGTATTTTCAATGATTATGTGTAAATTTATTTTGTTTTGTTATTTAACAAAAAAAAACTTTCAATAATTATTGGATATTAAACTATTGTTATTTACTAGAGATGGACTATTAATTTAGTTGAAATTATGAGGGTTCATTAGTTGATTCGGTTCAGTCATAGGCTATTTGGTCAACTAAATTGACCTGGTTAGGTTGGGGAATTGGTCAACTGAAATTGACTAACCTTTTATGAAAATCGACCCACTCAAGTTGTATCGGTTTTGGTTATTTTTTGGTCTGTTTAATCAGTTCAAAAGATTTAGAGTTAAAAAATAAATTTAATTTTAAAAAGTATAGTGCAATTATTAAATTTAAAAATTAGATTTATAATATAAACCATTTTAGACTAAGAAATATGGGAAATTTCCCACTTTTCCATATTAAAAATTATATTTATAATATAAAATATTAATATATATCCATGCTTAGGTCATTCGATTTTGGTCGGTTTACAAATAGCCAAAGTAAAACTGATCTAACTTGGTCAAATTGGGAAATTTTTTAACCAAAGCCAATCTAAAATACTAAAAAACCAACCAACTCGGGTCGAGTTGATCGGGTTGGTCAGTTACATTAGTTTGATTAAATAAACCTAACTAAAATTAATTATTGTTATTTTTGTATATATAAAATCTGAATAATTATTAATTATTTAAAAAGTTGAAAATATAAAACAATTGTATACTCTATGTGTTTCTATTTGGGTCATTTACTAGAACACACCTTATAGTTTTACATATTTACTTAAACCTACCTTACAATTTTTATTTTACTAAAACATCCCATATATTTTACAACTTATTTACTTAATCAACATTTCATTAAGGAGTAGTTGTTTTGCCATCAGGCCCATATTTTTTATTCCAAAAATACTCTTAACATTTTTCTATACAGAAAACAAAATTGACCAAATATAGCTAATAGAGTGGTTGCTCGTGTCTTATTAAGGGCAAAAATGGTACTTTTATTTTTATTTTCTTGTGATTAAATTTATTGAAATGAACATTAGGGTCAACATTGTCATTTTCACTGTCATGGAAGATTGATTAAATCCATTGCAAATTATAATTGGTGTTTTAATAAAATGCTAGCTATAGGGTAGATTTTAGTAAATCCATGAAACTATAAGGGGTATTTTAGTAAATGACCCTTTCAATATTATAACATAATATTAAAATTAATAATAATTTAATATTTTTACATAATATTGTAAATAACTAATTTACTTATATCAAGTGATAATTCGAGAAAATAACTTTCAACAAAATAATATTTATTAATAATAATTTTAAACTCTTAATCTATATTTATTATATAGTTATATATACTAAAATAAATATTTGTTGTATTTAAATAATTATATATTGTTTTTTGTGATAAATGTATTTTCAATGATTATGTACAAATTTATATTGTTTTGTTATCTAACAAAAAACTTTCAATAATTATTGGAGATTAAGCTACTATTATTGAAAATATTAAGTTTAATTTATTGTGCTTATTGTATTTTTGTTATAACTTATTGATTAATATTTATTAGAGATTAAACTATTATTGGAGATTATACTTATTGTGTATTTTTAGTACTTGTAGTATTTTTGTAATTATTATAGCTATTGTAATTATTGTATTTTTTATTATCAATATATTTTCAATAAATGTGTATTTTCACTATATATTTTCAATACATGTTGGAGATTAAACCATTGTTATTTATTAGAGATGAGACTATTAATTTAGCTAAAATTATGAGTGTTTATGAATTGGTTCGGTTCGGTAATAGGCTATTTGGCCAACCAAATTGACCTGGTCGGTTTGCTGAAACCAACTGACCTTTTGTGAAAATCAACTCACTCAAGTTGTATTGGTTTGGGTCAATTTTTTGGTTTGGTCAGTCAGTTCAAAAGATTTAAACTTAAAAAAATAAGTTTAATTTTAAAAATTACAATGCAATTATTAAATAATAAATTAAAAAATTAGATTTATGATATAAAACAATTTAGACTAAGAAATATGGAAAATTTCCTATTTTTCCATATTTAAAATATAAAATATTAATATATATCCATGGTTAGGCCATTTGATTTTGGTCAGTTTACAAATGGACAAAGTGAAACTAATCCAACTTGGTCGAATTGGAAAATTTTTGAACTAAAGTCAACCTAAAATACTAGAAAACCAACCAACTCGGGTCGAGTTGATCGGGTTGGTCGGTTTCATCAGTTTGATGAGTAAACCTAACTGAAATTAATTATTGTTATTTTTGTATTATAAAAAATAATTAAAAGTATTATATAAAATAAGAATAATTATTAATTATTTAAAAAGTTGAAAATATAAAACAATTGTATACTCTTATGTGTTTATATTATGTTCATTTATTAGAACACACCTTATAGTTTTACATATTTACTTAAACCTGCCTTATAGTTTTCATTTTACTAAAATATCCCATATATTTTACAACGTATTTACTTAATCAATTTTCATTAAGGATTGTTTTTTTGCCATTAAGCCCATGATTTTTTGTTCCAAAAATACCCTTAACACTTTTTTCTTTTGTACAAAAAACAAAATTGACAAATTATAACCAATAGAGTGGTTAACCGTGTCTTATTAAGGGAAAAAATGGTATTTTTATTTTTTTGATTAAATTTATTTAAATGAACATTAGGGTCAACACTGTCACCTTATGGAAGATTGATTAAATTAAATCCATTGCAAATTATAAGTAGTGTTTTAGTAAAGGGAAAAGATATGATATGGAAAGAGTTTTGACCAATCAAAGCCCACCCATGAATTTTGATAAATGACACCTAATTCGCTACCATGTTTATGATCCCAATTTATTGGTCAGTTGTTTTTCTGATATTGTATCTTTTCCATATCATAGTCGAACCCTTTAGTAAAATGCTAATTATAGGGTAGACTTTAGTAAATCCATGAAACTATAAGGAGTATTTTAGTAAATGACCCTTTCTATTATTTTGCTTTCACTTAATAAATTCTATGCATCACACGGGTCCCCGCTAGTACAAGATATAAGTAGCGAGGTGACACTGTGTGCCCATGACATGCACCATGACGTCCCTTCTGCCATGAGACTTGAGAGTACTCCAACCATTGATCCAATGGCATCTTCCCTCGAGCGGTGGGTTGGTCCACCAATGCCTTATAAGCAGGAACCTCCCCAAGAATCTCTTCACACAAGACAAAAGCAAGAAGATAAAGTAGGGAATCGATGTGGTCCCCCTACACTCTTATAAAGAGTTCTCATGCGTCTGGAAGAACAGATGCCAGTACGGGACCCCAAATGATGCTTAACGAAAAAGAAACCTAAAGAAAATTATGGATGTGCTTTCCAACAAGCGGGATGAGACGACGCATTAATTCAAACAAACTACCACATCAGCGGTCGCCACTTTAAAAATAGGATATCTAGGCCACGCCACATGCGCGAACCAGCACATTTATCACAAAATGACGACTAAATCCTAATGATAACCACCATGTCACCATCACATAGTACCTACTCGATTTCCGACAGTCACTGAATATGATATGCCATCGGGTACTGTACCATCAGCCCACACCATGAATCCACATCAAGAACAATTTGACATACAGGGGGGCTTGTCGCCCACACTAGTACAGAATACATTAGTGTCTTCTGCTAATCCCCTTCTTGTGAATGGTCAAGGGGGATGAAATTCAAAAAAAAACTCAACACGAACTTGCCCATTGCCAGAAAGGGGGTAACACACATTGCAATTCCTTGTGCCATCACTAATCCCCTTCCTGACAATGGTCGAGGGGCTGAAATGTACAAACGAGGAACAACATTGCCCACTGACAAAAAGTAAACCATCAAAAGACAAAGGGACTAAACTATGGAATGCAAGAAACCCCCATCGAAGACGCGAAATGCACATCATCTATACAAAATTGCAAAATAGAGTAAATCCTCAGGCCCAATGCACATAAATGAATCCACCACAATACCTAAAAACAAATGTGAAAGCAATGTGCTAATCGATAAGCTCTCACTCACCGATAAGTAGGGGGCTAATAGGTATATAGTGCTCACTCAATCCCTTAGAGAACAATAAACACTGTATCAATACCACATGGACGCTTGTGATCAGCATGTAGTTAATTTTCTCTCTGAGATGAACCCACAACATGCATCGCAAAACTGTGATAAACCAATGGTTCACTGCATGCTCTCAAAGAGCCCATTCACAGCTTGAGCCAAGGGAAACTTGGGATGAACGCACGATGAGGTTCACATGCACTAAGCCTTGCAATAAACCTTCAATCACCGCGGTACCTTGGCCCACTAAAGAATCGTGTCCTCATGCCACTTGTGCATAATGTCATGAAGAGGAATGTGGCAGGGAGCCAGGTAAGTTTGACAAGATGTCGTCCGCCAAAGGGTGATGTCACTAGCGCCACATCAATTAAATAAGGCATGCAACAGCACACATGAGTTATGAGGACCCTCGAGTAAAAGGAAAGCTAATCCTCAGAAAGATTCCCATAGGGACATGTGGTGAAACCCTAGTGGTTCCCTTAATGATTGACAGCAAATCCAATATTCCCTTTCCTAGTAGGAGATAAGTACCTTTGGCTCACTCCTTTTAGGATCTCAAAATCTCCCCCATAAATAGAGATCCTCCTCATAATGAAATTCATTCATCAATCAAGTACCCTTGCCATTGACTCCCAACTCTACCACCCGAGCTTAACACCCTAGCTTGAGATCCAATTCCCTCTAACTCTCAGTCTTTCTTTGTCTTTCAAATAGACCATTTCCCCAGCCTTGCCTTAACCCCACCTACACCCTCCTTTTCACAATTTTTGCCAACATTCTCAGAAACCACACCCAACCCCTCCCTTTGCATGTACTCCTCAAGAAGAGCACATATTAGATTCCAGATTCTCTCTAACTCTCCCTCTTGCTTTTTCCTTAACTGAAGCTCTCTCTCCATTTCAACACAACCATTAGCTATGCCCACACCTTCCCCTCTAAAAGTGGTTCTTTCTGGTTGAGAAGCTGAATACATGTTTTAAGCACATAACCTACATTAGTACCAAAAACCAAATGAACAGACATACCTATACCAATATGGGTGAGGACAAAGGTTCTAAAGTCCTAGAAAGGTAATCAGGGGATGCCGCCAAACCTTGTGTCTGAGGAGAAAGTGGAAGTGCATTTGGTTTTATTAAAGTTGTGTTAACTATAACATCCAAATCCACATTAGCAGTTTGTCCCCCAACCACTGAATTTTGTTCTACGAACAGAAAAATTCATGTTCCTCTGATTCGATGAAGAGAGCATGTTACTTTGTTAAAAAGGGAATATGTTCAGGGTTAAGTGTCCCCTGTGTTACCTTTGTAGGCTTTGCTGAATTTACTACCAATTTTGATGACTTGAGAGTTTGCAAAACTTCCTCCTGGACGACTTCTGATGGGCCTAAGGCATCATCTTCTAAGAAAAGCAAGTCTGTGTGAAATCTTTCATCCTCTAAGATCGACCTTGACAGTCGTAGATCCACACTACCAAGGCTGACTGTGTCGTCTATGTTAGACTCTAAAGAAAATTCCTCCTCCTTGGAGTTGTTTTCCTCCTCCAATTCTAATTGGCTGCGTCTAACACTTTGGGGATTGTGACGATTAGATGAGAAATTCTATAGCTTCTTGGACGAGATCCACT
The DNA here is from genome assembly GCF_056320005.1 of Nelumbo lutea. Taxonomy (NCBI): domain Eukaryota; kingdom Viridiplantae; phylum Streptophyta; class Magnoliopsida; order Proteales; family Nelumbonaceae; genus Nelumbo; species Nelumbo lutea. The sequence goes on from NC_142684.1 coordinate 130,800,222, forward strand.
GTAAAGAGCTCCCATTCTGGGTTGAGGCTAAAACCTTATTCGTAGGGCTTGAGGAAGATGATAGACCATAGTTAGTATCCATCGAAAGGAGGCCCTTTGGCATGTGACTACTTAAGTGATCATGTGCCTTTGAGGCGGGTGGGCCTTCTAGACTTGGCCCATTTTCCAATTTGGCATATGGGCCAAGTGGAATCAAATTAACTAGGTCATTTCCTTCTGAAAAAATGGGCCCACACAATTATGTAGGCTTATGAGTGCTAATATGGGCCCTCACGTGACAACTTAAGTTAGATGCCACCCTAGTTTTACCCACTTCTTCGCCCTTAATTGGAGACTCCCTTGTCTTATCTGCAGCTAAATTAAATTCAAATTGTTTTCCTTTTAAGGAAAGACCACCTAAAGTGTTTAAAAGTCTGTTTTTGGTGCCTTTAGTTGCCACCTGGGAATAGGTATTTAAATAAGCCAGCCCATTAACTTGGTCTTCACATTTTTGACTTTCCAATATGCCCACTTCTTTTGTAGGAGTCAAAGCCTGCTTATCCATTTTTTTTGAAAATTATGTCAAACCTTTGATTTTCTAATCCTATCTTTCTGTCAGACCTCTAAACTTCCAATCCCAACCTTCCATGTAGCACCTATGCCTCTACTTGTTCATCTTCTACCTTCCGACCTTCCCCTCACAGTGCAACTTCAATGGAGGAAGCCAACCACACTGGGATGAACAATTCATCCACAGAAAATTATTTTCCTAGGGATCTCCTCTGGTTTGACTCCATTCAAGAGGAGGGTTGCTGAACGAATATCTCCCCAAAATTCACCATCGATATGTGCACCACAAAGAACAACAATGAGAGAGGCTACTTCATGTTTCCACAAATGAAAAGGCAGCCCTAAAACCCAAGTCACCACTCCATCCATAATCGAAAATGTCTTTGTGTTAGATGAGGGAGTCCAATGAAACACATCAAAAGACCCCCAAACTTCTTGGAAGCTCTTAGCAGAAAATTCTACCAAATTATCAAGGGGATCGAGTACAACTTTGAAACTGTCAAAAGGAGTTAATATGAAAATACATCTTAACCTCAACTTATCTTGCATAAGATCAGCAACTTTCTTCCAATCGGAGACTAGACTTTTACCTTCAACTACCAGCATCCTTTCCCACACTTCTCACCTAAAATTGATGTTCACAGTAGGGATGGCTATACTTTGAGCCAAAGCTATAGGGCCATACTTGGAGCCCGAAGGTTCAGAGGGAGCTTATAGTACTTCCACTTGAGAGATCTCCAGTTTTTTCTTTCTTCCAGTTAGTCAGAAGAGCCTTAAGACTTTCAACAACCCCCTGCCAACCTTGGCTATCCTTTCCTTCTATGAAGCATACCAATTGTTTCTTACCCTTGGCAAAGAATTCTATAAGGGTAATGTAGAATCCTCTATAGTTCCTTCTGCATTCCAATATGTACCTTCTTCCTGTTGCTGTAACTCTTTTTTCCAACTTGGACACCTTTGTTTGTAGCCTCAACCAAAAAATCTTTGATGAGGCATTCCATTGTCTCTTTTCCTTCTACCAATATAGTTGCCTTCTACTTCTCCCTTATCTTCAAGCTAAGTTGTCCTTTGATTTTAAACTCCTCGAATAGAAAATTCTTAGCCTCCACTTTTAGGAAGTGTCTCCACCTTGAAGTCGCCATGAAACCTTCAGACCCACAGTCCACCATCACTCTTGTTGTTCTCATCCTAACTAGTTGGTGCCCTTTAAATTGTTATGCTATTCAAAATCCCTATTTGTTGTTAAGCCTAACTTGCCCATTCATCACCTTCTATATACTTTCCAAATTGGTAGCTCTTTTAGTTTGTATTTGAAAATGAAACAAGTTCTATAAACGGCTAGTAGTTTATTATTATGGCCAGTTAATTCCATTTAGTTATAAAGTATATTTATCATGCATTAATGGATGATTTCTATTGAAAACTTCTGTTCAGTTACCATGTTCATTGCAAAATAAAATGCCTTGACTATAAAACACAATTTCCGGGTAGTGAGTGTTTAAGTGGTTGATCAAGTGTTTGAAAACCTAGAGTTGTAATATAAGTTCAAGGGCTTCCAAACACTTGAGGCACAAGATGAGGCATAATTTTTGAGAAAATTAAAATAAAAACCTAACATATAATATAGTTTCAAGTCTTTATAACTTTAACACTTATAAGAATTTATTCTGGTCATTCCTGAATTGTGTCTGAAGGGATAGGAAATCCATCATATGGACACCCAAGATTGCGGAATAAAGGGGGCGAATTTCAAAAATTTTTCTTTCCCTTCAACTAGGAATCGAATTCCCTATTTAGAAAATCATATTTTCAAGGATTATTCTTGGACCATAAACTGAACCAGATCTGAACCAAAAGGAGGAGAGAGAGAGAGATAATACCTGATACAGAGAAATAATATCTCTCAATGAAGGTGTTCATGCCCAAGGTAGAAACCAAAATCTGCTCCCACTGAAGATGGTGCAGTGCAAAGTGGAGCAGAATCAGCAGTGTCCTTCCTAAGAACTTGATTCTTCCCAAGAATCACCTAGATGGCTTGTGAATACAACTCGTACCAATCTTTTCTCCAAAAGATTGGAATCAAGATCCAATCTTGATTTCTCCCAAGGAAAGGAGATCGAACTGCTATAGGCGGTGGCTGCAGGAAGGAGGCGGCTAAAGAGAATTTGTAGGGTGCAGAATTCTCTCTTCTGTGATCTCAGCTCTGAAGACAAGACTGCTGGTTGTCTATTGTGTTGGATGTCTAAAGGCTGCCACCCCCTCTTCCTTTTATAGGCTTAGAGGGATCAGCTCCTAATCCCATTAGGAGTTGCTAACCCAAATCATATCTAGATTAGAAGTCCCTTTAAGATAAGGGATAATCCTTATCTTATCTGTGGATTAGATCAGCCAGCTCCTAATCTAATTAGGAAGTTTCCAAATCTAAATCTAATTTGGATCTTGGACTTTCTAAGTGGATAGGGTGTGGGCCCAATCCTATCAACTGATCTTATCTCAGAATTCACCCCTTAAAGACTAATCAAATTAGCCCAGATCGAAATGGGCTTAAGGCCCATTTAGGGTTATGTATTCATTAAGCCTTCCAAACTGCTGCCCAGTTGGACTTCCTTGTATGGCGTGGGACCCAAACATTGATCTGCACATTAGCCAAATGGGTTCAGCCCAGCCTTTGTTACAAGGCCTGGCCGAATACACTGTTATGGACAGTGCACCCTCTGAAACCCATCAGATGGGCTCTATGGGCCCAACACTTACCCTAAGTGGTCCCTGGGCCAAGTCACCTTGTAACACCCAAGAACTGTGGGCAGATGCAAGATTATCCCATCAGGTATTAACCTCAATGGTCTTACACTTAACCTCTTAGCCCATAATGATCATACACCGCCCGACAAGAGAGGACCTCTCCCTCGGCTGCAAGGAACAGTGTTGCTCTCTCAAGTATGGATCCCGAGAATTAAAACCTTTTGCAAATCATTTCGAAACCATAATATATATACTTTTATATCTCATATAAAATATATTTTGCAAAACAAATCTCAACGATTGAAATCGGCTGCCGACAGTCTTGGTTTCCATTAGTGAGAGTGCATCCCCGATCATTACCTTTGTCCGACAAAGGGGTTGATCCTGTCACTATGATCACCCACTCAGATGAATTCTCAGACTGTCCCAACATACCCAGGTTTTGACCCCCGCTAAGGATCTCACTGATTGGTACATCAAAGACAGCCCAATCTGACACCTAGTGCAGTATCATAATCGAGTATAGGGGTCGGGTGTAACTTTCCAGTTTTGCCCATCAATCTCCAAGGTCCATGGCAATACTGGAAATCTGGTCCAGTTCAAAGATTCAATTAATCCCACACTGTGTGTGCCTAGGGTCAAACCCTAGTAGCTGAGACAAGCCACCCCAACCGACTTGGTGGCACCACAGTGTCAGCCTTGTCAGGATAGGTCTCCCCAGACCGACCCACTGGCTGTGAACATTCTAAACTAACACGAGTCTCATTAAGTGTCCAGTTTAAGGGTATTACACAGAAACATACCAAGGGAACATGAATCAAATATGCACTTTTATTCATTTACAATAAATTCATAAAGTACATCATTTTGATTGAAGCTAAGGGCATACAAGACTGTCTAACAGTGTCCAAGTCTAGGACTGATGGTGCGATCTGGATACTCCTAACTGGAAGATGATCTGGACCCTAGTCGCATGGCGAGCTGGACCAAGCTGCAAGATAAAAGATCAGAGAACCCGGGGTGGCTAACTCGGCGAGGTCGCTCTGATGCTTAAGTCAGTGCTATATTTTGGATGTGAGCTGAATACTTGAGTGCTAGAGTGCTAGAGTGCTAGTGAGCAAATAACTGCGCGTACCTTTGCCTTGAGGCTCGATGTCCTTATAAAGTGGAGTAGTCGTGAATCTTACTAAAAAGCTCTGGGATCTACAGGCTGCATAGATAAGATCCGTTTCATTTTTTGAGGAGAGCAATGCGTCAATTGATAAGGTTTATCGCATTCCTCCGATTCGGGCAGAGTGAGGAAGAGCCCTGTTATTAGATGTGATCCCGGGATATTTGGAGTCTGTTGGGGAGGCTTCTGGAGTCGATTACATGGCGCTTCGGTTCTTTAGCCCTGAACTGGTACTTCGGTTCTTTGGCTCTGAACTAAATTAGCTGTCGAGGTGCCTTTATGCCGAGGTGGTTTTCGTTGTGTTGTCATCCCTTGAGCAGGTCGTATCTACGTGACCTCTACTTACTAGGTCATGCCAAATCACCCTTCATCAATTGCCCCCCACTTCTCGGGCCATGGGTCTTAACCCGACGCGGGGAGTTCATGATGAGTCCATGTGGATTTGGCACGAAGTCTAGGTGACATAGAGGGCGGACCGTTGGTCGGATCTGTTCAGTCATTCAATTCAACCAGGAAATGACCTGGATCGCATCTCGGCTATGCGTAGACGTCACACTGTTTATAAATTCCACGGACATCAAAGGACGCACTCAACCAATTTTGTCCTCGGCTAGCGTGTAGCCAATTTTCATGGGAGTCGTCAGATCGCGTAGATCTCAACCATCACTTACTGGATGTGGTAGATTATAAATAGGGGCCGAAGGGCCCATTATCCTCGCCATAAATCATGTAATTGAGCTTTCTTGAGATCGCACCGGAGTCCTTCAGCTCGCCATTTTCTCCCCTTGTGTCTGAGGTCATTATCGCCTTCTTTGGTGTGTTCGTCTTCTTGCACTAGTTGTCCCCTTTTCCTTTTTCTTTTCATTTTTCTGTCCAATATGTTTAGTGCTAGCATAGATAGGTTACCTAGTGATTCTAGTGAGCCCGGGGGTGCTGAGGTGCGGTCCTTAGCTCTTGTTGGTGAGGCTAGCTTTTCGCTAGAGTGCTCCTTTTTGAATCTTTTAGGAGAAGTGCCTTTACTTGACGTCGGGCCAGCCCGGTTTGAGGGACCCGAACCTCAAGCAGAGCGGCCGACCTCCGTAGAGGGGGTCTCGTCTTCTACTCGAGGTCGGGGTTCGGACAACTTCGACCCTTCCACGATGACCTCAGACAGATTGCCATCCTTAATAGTTCGTTACCATCTCCCTGATATTCTCGTCTTCAGCATTCCTTTGGGTCAGTATCCTTGGGTTCATGACCAGGGCTGAAAGCCCGTGTCGAGCTTGGGGTTTTAGGTCAACGGGTCGGGCTGGCATGGCCTACACTGTCATGCCGTGCCACCCGTGGCCGGCGGGTTGGCACGGCCCGACACAACCCATGTACATTTTAAATATAATATATATAATATATTATATATTATATACATTATAATGATATAATATATTAATAAAATAAATATTTTTTTCAATTTTATTATACTATTTTATTTAATTATTGTATATATAAATAATTGTATACATGAAAATTCATATAAAATTAATATTTTAACTTTTTTTTTTCAAAATTTTTAAATAAATAACTTTAGCTTGAACGCGGCCCAGCCTAGTACGGGCCTGTTCAGACTCAGACCATGGGCCATGTTAGACCAATCCCCCAAAATATACCGAGGGAGGAATGGCTCACATACCGGCACGGGCTTGAGCCGTGGGCCATGCCGGTCCAGTACCGCCCGTTGTACACTAAATTATTTTTAATTAACTCTTTCCTTAGTGCCCATGCTTTTCTTCAACTTTTTCACCTCTGGCCCCGTTTGCATCGCTAATTGTGCCACTGACGGTTGCCCACCGTGTTCATCTTACACCAAATTGCCGATGGCACTATAACCGAATTAAGATATCAATAGCACCACAATTTGAGTTAAATAAAATGAATCATCAAGTTACGAAGTGATCTTGGTTTCATTGAAGAGTTTTTGTTATTTGTGCAATTTGTAGATGGATATATAAGAGTCACTTAGCGTGCAGCATCTGGACCACGAAGAGATACTGAGTTAGACATAGCTGTGGTATTGATACTTCAAAGGTGAGCAATAATGGAGTAAGTGGGATTATGGTCCATCTGGGTGATAGCAACCCTTCAATTTTTGATGCAGATGGGCCTGCACGTACTTTACTAGGGTGATTAATTAAAGATTTAACGTGGTCCATAATAAATTACCTCACTAGTAGTCAGTACTCTATGATTCATCAATGAGAAATCGAGTCTGCAGTATCTTGGTTTTCTAACAAACAGTACTAACAATGGAATCTCAAAATTTGCAATGGAATTAAGATATAAAAATTTGAAAAATTTATATGAATAAAGAAAGTCAAAATTTAAGACTATGTTTTGTTTGAAGGAAAAGTAGGAAAACCTATCTAAGTTTTGAAAGATTTCCTACATTTTCTTACTTTTTCCTTCAAAACAATCACTGCATAAAGGAAAATAGATCAGAATAATCAATCAGTTTAGTATTTGAAATAGCATTTGCTTAGGTAGGTATTTTTAAGATTGAAGATTCATCAATTATTTTTTTGGATAAATTACAAAGACCCCTCCGTACTATAGGGTCTGTGGCAAAAACCCCGTACTTTGTTTTGTGACAAAGATCCCCTGACCGTGAGACAAAGACCCTCTTCGTTTAGCCTTTCGTCCCGTTCATTTTCCCCGACCTCATGATACACGAACAACAGGCGATAATCTCCTCTACCTTAGTTTCCTTTACATTTCTCTCTCTCTCCCCAATCTTTCTTCTTCCCCTTCCCCTTTCTCTCCTCCTTTTTCTTCTTCCACGTGGTCCGTGCCTTGTCGCTCTCCTCTTCGGTTGAAGACGATGAACAGGGTACAAAACGATGAACTTGTATCTTCTCAGCCGAGAACCACCCATTCATATCCATGGATATGATTTCTACATCGTTGCGGAGGGCTTTGGGAATTTCAATCCACAAACTGACACGACTAAGTTCAATCTTGTCAATCCACCAATGAGGAATACTGTTGCGGTTCCAGTGAATGTTTCCTTTCCACTGGCAATACGACGCAAGGTTGTTCTGAGGTTCTTGAGTTTGCTCGCCCTTTACATTATTTCCTTTCTACAGGTGAAAGTTGCAGAAGCCTTCGGTTGCAGCTCGAATGGCGGAAACTATAGAAGGTAAAAGCTTGCAAGAGGCTGAGAAGAAAAGGAACAAAGCCTTCCCTTTTACCAGCTCTTCTCATTTGCAGACAAATATGATTGGGTTCTGATGATAGCGGGAAGCATAAGAGCTGTGGTTCATGGCTCTGCCATGCCTGTTTTCTTCCTTCTATTCGGAGATGTGGTGAATGGGTTTGGAAAAAACTAGTTGGATTTGAAGAAAATGACTAAAGAAGTCGCCAAGGTTTGATTCCCCAAGATTTTCAAAATCCTCATTTCATCATTTTGGATATTTAATTTAAATTAAATTAAAATGGTATTCATTACTCGATCATCATTTCATATCTTCGTTTGTATTCTTCTCACTTTTGTTATTTTTTTGGGTGAAATGCAGTATGCTATATATTTTGTCTACTTGGGACTGGTCGTATGCTTATCGTCCTATGCAAGTAAGCCGAACACAATTCGATCTCTGTTTCTCCCTGTTTCTCTTTTTAATTTTCTCTTTCTAATCTCTAGTTCAAACTTCTTTTTGCTGGGTTAATGTTCGAGCTGTTTCACCAGTAAGGTGCTTGACGCTTATCAGCCTCACGATCCCATTCCCATATGGGAATTACCGCCGCTGCTATGATCGGGGAAGATAAACAGTATTTTTCTTGTTCGAATAGTTATTAAAAAAATAGTTTGAGATTAGAAAATATTACAATGGCCTACAAAAGACTAACGGAAAGGAGGTCTTTGTCTCAGTCATAATACAGAAAGATCTTTATTGCAAAACAAAATATAAAGGGGGTCTTTGTAATTTACCCTTACTTTTTCTTCTTTTGTTTCCTCCTCCCTCTTAGTTTTCTCTCTCTTGAAATGAAATGGATAGATTTAGTGAAGTGAAGAATCAAGATCTCTTTGTTTCTTCTTTGCCATTAAATAAGACTTGGCCACTTAATCTTGACATATTTTCCTTTTCCATAGTCAAAGTGGGTGGAAAGTTCAAGGTATACTTTAAAAGTGGTTTATAGACAGAGAATCATGCATAAATGATCCACCAAAACAATAAAGCTGAGAGCCTGCTGAGACATTCGAATCCAACGGACCGGACATTTGAATAAAGAAGACCAGCTCTGCCCGTGTGGAACACGACATGGCTACCAAGTGATTAAACAGATTGACTGACCCATTAATTTCCGTCCATGGTTGTGATACTTGGTAATTCAGACGTTAATTAAGCAACGCTTTGGATTATAGTTTTGTTCTACACTCCATTCTCCACCTCGTAGAGTTAGAGCTGTTAATGGGTCTGGTCTGGTTCCGGATAGGGTGGAATTGGTCTTTGATAATCGACATACAAAACTTGGGATTAGAATCAAACCAACAATTAATTGGGATAATTGGGTCATTTTTGACAATATAACCTAATAGAAATGGCTCTAAATAGCAAACTGTTTATATTTTGATAAAACAAGTCTTTTTAAACGAAAACTTTCTTTTATATTATATAAAAATTACCCTTACAACACATAAAATATAATAATAGTTACAAAAAGATCATAAGACCTTTCTATATTCTTGATTATGTAATTAAATTCGGGACTTAATCAATTCAGAAAAGCAAAATTTGGTATCTACCCATTTATAATCGAGAAACAAAACTGATCAGAATCAGAATCAGAACCTGTGTAATCAATTTCGTTTAATTTGATTCCATCGGGTAAATCCGACCCATTCCATCTCTAAACAGAACGGCTGCCACATATGGGCAGGCCCCTTGCTAAACGTCACTTGTGAGTTGTGGGCCTCGCTGCTCAAAAGTAAGCCGGATTCAGATCCCACCAGTTTTTGGATTCTAATCCAACTTATTATGCATGTTTGAAATAGAGAAAAATCTAATAATTCAAAAGAAGGAAAAAAAATGTCAACCACTTCTTAATTATAATTAATCTTCATGTAATTATATAACATTTAATCAGATATCGAATCGGATATGATAAAATCCGAAACAAGGATAAGATGGGAAGTAAAGAAAAAACCCTGATAATTGTTAATTGACTAAACTACCCTCGTGGTGCATTTACTAACTGTGAGTACTGAGTAGCGGCTACAGAAATAGCGCATAGTGCAGCTGGGTTCAGAGTCCAGGCTTGAGAGTACAATTGTACAAATGTACAATCATGACGGTTCATGGATTGTGGAGCAGGATCTCTCTTATCGGCATTTAACGCTTTGCTCCGATTCAGAAGAGGGCGGCTATACTTGATTAGTCAAGCTTTATTAAAGGAAACATTCATCCTGTGTCTTAGAGCCTTCAGTTTATACTGTCTTTGAAGTGGAAGTGATTGCCCCATCACCGGCCCCCTTTAATTTCTTTACAAGTGATCAAAGCTTCTTCTGTGAGAGCAATGAGGAGCATCGTTTTGTCCAATTGATCTACATGGTGGGACTACAAAGGGAAGGGGATTATGATGTTATAAGTGTGGTTGTGAGTGTAAGGTGAGGTTAAAATTTGTGGGGTGGGCGTGGGTTTCCCAAATTTCCCTAGAGGAATCAGCAGTGGAGGACTCCCTCTTTGAATCTGGTCTGCCCAGGCCCAACCCGTTCTTTGAGTAGTTGGGCTAACACAGTCTGACCTAATTGATATTTGATATTTCCCTTTCTTAAGAGGGGGCAATCTAGAACTTTAGTCTTGTCAAAAGACGATAGAGAGAGAGAGTGGAGAGAGATTGAAGTGGAAATCCATGAGTGAGTAACATCAGTCCCCTTGTCTCTGTAATAAAAATCTATACTTAGATTACCTTCTTTTTATGGCTATGCAATTATTTGGTTAGGCATTTACGGTGGAGCAGCTTTAGTGAGAGAGAAGGAGAAGCTAGAGGGGCTGCATCTGTATATTTACTTAGAAGAGCCAGGTGAGGTGAAGGAATCAGTGAACAAATATAGCGCCAAGTCACTTCGGAGTTTAGTTTGAAGATAGAAGAACAAGGATATCCAATCGCACACTAACAGATTATTAATTCCTGAAAGATGAGACCGAAGATCGTTCTGTTTGGAGACTCCATCACGGAAGAATCCTTTGGTGAGGGAGGCTGGGGAGCGGCTCTTGCCAACAATTTCTCTCGCACGGTACTCTTCTTATATATACTCTTGCAATTGCTTGTGACTTTATAGTGAAGATATGTATACTTGGTTTTTTCTTTCTTTTTCTGATTGTTTTTGAACCGATCATTTCGTCAGAGACGAGGATTAGGGTTAACGGTTTGGATATTTTGTTTTGTGGGTGGATGAAGGTTGACGTGGTGCTCCGAGGTTATAGTGGGTACAACACCCGATGGGCTCTGCACGTCGCGGAGAGGTTATTCCCGGCAGCGGAAGTGGGAGATGGTGGTGGTGCGCCTTTGGCGATGACCGTTTTCTTCGGCGCCAACGATGCTTCTCTTCCTGACAGAAGCAGTGCTTTCCAACATGTGCCTCTCCAAGAATACAAGAAAAATCTCCATTCTATCATCTCTTTTATTAAGGTTCTCTCTCTTTCTCTCTCTCTCTCTCTCTCTCTTCAAGTCCCCTTTCTGCAAGAAGTTCTACAAGAAAGAAAGGTGACGACAGAAAGATAGGTAAGAAATGTGCCAGAGTCAGCTTCATTGCACCCCCCCCCTTTCCCATCTCGCGTAGAAGAAACTAGAACTAAAGAAGCGTCGATCGAGAGAAAACAAGCAATAGCTATGAACTATCTATTATTACTACCAACCACTAAGGAGGAGAGTGATAAAAATGGGGGACTGAACCAGAGAAAGCAAAGCTACGCCCTATCTTAATGGTCCATGATTAATTTCATGGCAACTCTGGTGACTATAGTTGGGTGAGTGTGGGTGTGACCATACTTAGTGCTCATGAGACAAGTTGAGGTCTCTGAGGGTTGATGCAGCATTAACCCCATTAATTCTCCAATGGAAGTTCTTTGTACGGGGTGGGAGAATAGTGAATACAAATAAAGGCCAAAATAAGCCAATTAAGAGAAAGAGATAGGTGTTGCCAAGCAATGTGTGTTCTCGAGGAGTGCCCAATTGTCTCTTCGTTTGTTGCTGCAGATGCAAATTGATAACCTTTCTTTAATTCCAACTAGACAGTAGACACTATCCCCCCCGCCTCCTCTCTCCACAGTCCACCCCTTTATGAAATTCATGCTGATGTGCGGCAGTAACCCCTACCTAATCATCATGGGAGAGTTCAACCGTGGTAGTCAGATCCTCTTCCAGTTCCAGAGAGAAGTTCAGCTCCAACAAAAGAGAATCCCACTAGCTGGTTACAACCAGTTATATTTATGACCTCTGACAAAGTTTGCTGTTTAGGGTATTTTGGGTAATAGATGGTTTACTATTATAGGAACTTTCCACCTAGGGGTGATAGGGCTGGGTTTGCTCAGGTTGAGGCCAACCCTAACCCAACCCAAAAAGTTCTGGTTGGGTTCAGGTTAGCCCAACTTCTCTGTTTCCTTTTGCCAAATATATTTATTATAGATTCAATATATTAACGTTATTACATGTATAAAGAACACAGGTAACATGTTTTAGATGCATAAATAGATGGATGGATAATTGCATATACATAGATGCATAAATACACCTATATAAAAGTAATTGTATACATATAAATACATATTTATATAATACTTATATATAGAAATATGAAGTTAAGTCCAGCTCAGATTTGGTTGGGTCGATCAAAGTTTCAATTTAAACCAACCCGAAGTCAAATTGGATTTATATATTCCAACCCTAACCCAAGCTTCAACCAAACCCAGCCCAAGTTGCAACCCTACTCCCACTGCTCCCACGCCTATTAGTCCTTGCCAATAGAAGATAACAAGTTTCCACCCAATAGATTATAGGCCCCTACCTTAGGCCCAAAAACAAGCTTTGCTTATTTTTAAGAGACTTCTAATTAGAAATAATAGCTAGTTAGCTACTCTTGCCAAAATTATAAAAGAAAAGAAAATAAAGAAGGAAAGGACCCATTGGTGGACTGATTAAATATATGGGCATTTCCACGTGATGGGTTCAGATTATCAATGATGAAATTGGTAACAGATAATGGAGGTGAGTGGATGAAGTCTATCTTTGCGGCTCTTGTTGTCAAAATAAACCAGAACATAGTGGCCAGAGGTGGGAGGTCTCCTTCCACCCCAAACTTGTTATGTGGGAGAATTTGTTTGATTTGTTTTATTCTCCTCTCTATTCTCCCTTTTCCACCTAAGGCTTTGTTTGGAAAGAGTATAAATATAAATAATATTCAATGCATCACTTTGTATATAATATTTCAAAGCCTTGTATTTGCACTATTCCCAAACTGAGCCTAAAGCAATTGCAAAACATGGTCATTTGATTTTTTTTGGGTATTATTATACATATAACACATTTAAATGGTAGGCAGAGGCACGGAGTAAGGTGCATGTGAGGTCCACTGACTTTTTACCACAAATAGCTTGCAATTACATGGGTTTGATCCAGTGCCTTGATATCATCTCAGTTATTAGGTCATCAACACTGCTAAGGAAAGGATGAGGGCATGACCATGATCACATCACATGCACTTTGGGAACCTCTTTAGGTATTATGTCCATTATATATATATATATATTCTTTGCAATACAAGTTAAAGAAGACTAAAAGATGATTCTGTGATCATGTTGTCATGGGGAACCCATGTACTTTGTGGGGTGTAACACTTAGCCCTCTATTTTGTACTTGTGTGTCATGAGAAACAACCCCTTCCACCATTATTTCTTTGGAGGAATTAATAGTATTTCACGTGCATTGTCGTACATTTCTAAAACCCTAAAACTCTCTTACCTTTAGAAGCAATTTTGTTCTTCTTCTATTCAATACTATACAAGAGATATTTCTAGTCACAATGTCCTTACAAAAGATCTACACCAATATATTCATGTTTCAAGTTTAATAAATTAATATTGAAACTCCAAGTGTTGTACTGCGACGGTTTCAAATGTGCTAGGCCATGAAAGTGGTAATAGTAAATGATGTAACGAATTAACCCCAAAGATCTAAGCCATCCATCACAATGATGTACAAAGATTTAACAAATACTCAAATAGGTCAGCCAAAAAACGTATCAAAAAAATATATAAAACTTAGGTTTCTTTTTTTTTTAAAGAAAAAGGTAAAGAAACATTAATAATTAAAGGAAAAAAAAGAGAGTATATTGTATTGTACTATATCAACAAGTCAGATTCCAATGATATTCAAAATATAAAAGGTTTGGGATTTTGGATATTTTCAAGGGGTGTAGGCAGGCCTAAGGGGCCCAGCCGTAGCACCAAGTGTGTCATTTAGTCGAGGCCTGCTAACACTTCTGGGCCCGTCTGCCGTGTGCGTGGCTCATCCACCAAGCGTTCGACAATAGGGCGTATAGGTGCTTTGCAATATTTCCATATCGTCGCTTATAAAAATGTGATTACATATTTGGATGCAGAAGCGATGGCCTACCACTTTGGTACTCCTCATCACTCCACCTCCCATCGATGAAGACGGACGCCTCAAGTACGGCTTTTCTACTTCAATTATTTCTTATCTTTACAACAAGTCTCAATTACTACTTATGGTTGTCCGGTCTAAAGTCCTTTTACGTACAGTTGTAACCAGAAGATATAATTGTGATAAATGCAGACATCCTTACGGAGATAACCCCTCCGGTTTGCCTGAGAGAACGAACCAGGCTGCCGGCGCTTATGCCAAAGCCTGCATCGAGGTTGCCGGAGAATGTGGAGTTGCTGTTATTGATCTCTGGTCCAAGATGCAGCAGTTTCCTGGCTGGGAGAAGGCTTGTCTTAGGTAAATCCACTCTTCCCTTTATTATTCCTTAAATTCCATGCAGAAGCCAACCCAAAATCCCAAGGTGGTGTCTTACCCATCATGGGTATTGGGGAGGGGCCATTAGAACCTCATTTTTATTGGGGAAGTCACCTGTTATGTAAATAATGCGGAATTCGATCCACTTCCGGTTTTGAAGTTGGGTTGAACCCGTCTGCATGACATGACCCTATATTTCTGTAAATACTACATAGACTTTTCTGCCAACATTAGTGCCCTTTTGGGGCGATCCGGATTTGCTGATTAGCTCTGAGTTTGGACCCATCGCTAAGTCGTTAATAGAAATACATGCTTGAGCATGTAAGGAGACTGTTTCATGTATTGAGTCCGGATTAGCTCAGCTGAGCCCAAACTGATTCAGCCCGAAATTTTATATAGGCTGAGCTTAGATTTTTATGCTTGGGCTGGGCCTGGGTCCAATAATTCGAGATTTTTCTTTTATTCTTTTGGACTGAATTCGGGCCTAGTCCATAGGTAATCCAAACTTGATCCGAGACCAGTCTCTATATACATACATATATGTATAATTTTAGAGCAGGTACATTTACAATCCAAGCACAGCCCAAACCCAAGCCCAACCCAAGTGCATCAAATTACAATATGTGTTAGGCTTAGATTTAGAAGATAGGGCTTGACATTGGGTTCGGGCCTTTTAGCCCAAATCTTAGAGTTTGGCCTAGGTTGACCATAAACCCGGCCCAACCCGCCTGACTTGCACCCCTAATATATACCCCACACCCAATTAAGCAATATCCAAATTTGAATTTGATTAGAAAAATTGATATCCAAATTGGACTAAAATAAATATTTTATTTATATAAAGAACATAAATATATAAATTATTTATATAATTTAAATATTTTATATATGAATTACCTAAAATATTTAAATATTTTATATTATATATATGAATTATATAATAAATGGGATTTGATTAAACTATGTCGAATCTTGAATTTAAAATCGAATTTTCAAATACCAATGGTATCCCTACTTGTGCACGGCTGATGTGAGGCATTATTTTTGGTTACACAGCATCGAACACAGCCATTAAGTTCAAGTAATCCATTCTTGAATTGAAAGAACAGTTTGTATTTATACCTCTGAAGGTGCATTCCTATTTTGGATCTAGCAATATATCCCGTTAACAGGTAATAAATAAATTCTATTGTGGTAAATATTATTTTGTGAATGGGATTATGGGATAATATTTTACTTAATGTTTGTTTTTCTTTTTTAAGCCTGGGATAAGAATTTTAGTTAAATAAGCTTAGTGGAACAGTGGTGTATTTGTTTCAGCTATTTTTGCTATGAGAGGTTTTTATAAATTCTTCTATCTTATAAATTTTAATAGCTTTGTACAACTGGGTGAAAGATCGAATTTTTCACAATACAAATTAAAGGAGTTTGGAACAATACAATCAGAAAACCAATAAAAATTTCTTAGGAGAACAAACCATAGATTTCACTAAATTTTAAAATAATTGTCCTAGATTTTTTGGTATTGTTGGTTTGATCTGTTCACCTCTCAGCTTCACCGGTTCATTGAAAAGTCGGGTCCAACTTTGATCTGTCCTTTAGATATGGTTCAGTTTTCGAAATAGTACTGGTACACTAATGTACTGCCTGCTAAAACTATAATATCCACAAAGCCAACCAGGTCCAAATACTCAAATCTCAAATGGTACTAGCATCTGAAGTATAACGCCCCATCCTTAGTGGTTGGTAAATTGCATATAATTCTGTACTCCTCTCCCTATTTTGATGCAACAGAGGATCCAAACCCAGACCTCGCCTGTAGGCAGTAGTTGAAACTTGATTATGCTTCATTATTTCCTGTTTCAGAATTAATGTAATGTACGTTCTCGTTTTTCCGTGTAACGTAACATATTGGAAACATTTAGTAGTTTATTATCATATGTTTTGCCACTGAAACTGCGCAGAGATGGGTTGCACCTCACCTCCATTGGTAACAAACTTGTGTTTGAAGAGATTGTGGAAAGGCTTAGTCAGGGCGGCTTGAGTCTTGAAACCCTACCTGTTGATCTCCCTCTCTTGGCAGATATTGATCCTCGTGATCCTCTCAAAGCTTTCCAGGATTGGTCACATATATATACATACATATAAAGCTGCGGCTTCAAAGGTGAATGATGGCTTTGTTTTTTTTTTTTTTTTTGTGGGGTGTTTGATCTTAATTACTTACAGTTAAAACAATATCTCAGACAAATGCAAAGTACTATTAATGTAAGGCCTCTGATGGGTTGTTAGCCTTTTTTTTGCATGGGGAGGCTGTTGTTCTAAGCTAGATGTATGCTGTGTTTTCATTTGACTAGTGCTGTTCTGTAAATAACTGTTTCTCATCATCAGTTTCTTAGAACTTTGTTGTCAGCTTTGGTAATTTCTTTCTTGTTCAATATTGCATTTATGTTCTAGTTTGTGTTTTACTAAAATACCTTCTATGGTTTGCAATTATTTTACTTAATTATCCAACCCCCCGTTAGGAACCTTTTGTATTTCTATTTGAAAGTGGCCACTAGACCTCTTAAAGTGAGTAGAAAATGTTAAAGGGCATGGATCTAAGGTTTTTTATTTCAAAAATACTCATAAAAGTTCTCATATCACATGTAATCCACTTCTTTTCCAAACAAAGTTATAATGTAGGGAGAGGACTTATTTATTTTCTATGAGGTTGAAAAGATAATTATTAGGACTGTTTTTGGAATAAAAACCTTAGACCAATGCCCCTTAATAAGGGGCATATTTATTTTCTATAAGGTTGAAAAGAGAATTATTAGGACTGTTTTTGGAATAAAAACCTTAGACCAATGCCCCTTAATAAGGGGTCGTGTGACTATTTCCACATGAAAATACAAATAGTTCTTGATGGAGGGTCAATTAAGTAAAACATATTAGGGGTGCTCATGGTTCGGTTAACCAAAGCATGAGCTATTTTTTGAAATTGAAATGGTATCACCAGTTTATAAAAAACCGTGAACCAAAATTGCCCCAAAAGTAATCAGTTAACTGGTCAATCAGTATGGTTCTTGACCGTTTTGGATTTTTGGATTTTTGATTTGTTTATATTTTTAATATATTATAAAAAATATATAAATATATAATATATTATATTGTAAATAGACAATTAAAAATATAACACATATATATAAATAAACATAGTGGTTGGTTTGATTAACTGTAGGCTTTTCTTTTAGGTTAACCAAAAAACAAATTAAATTGGTACCATCGAGTTTTATCAAAACACCAAACCAAAATCGATTTGATTAGTTTAATTTCCAAAGTTCAGTTAAGTTTTTTGGTTTTTGTTGAGCATCCCTAAACATACACAAACTATAGGGTATATTTTAGTAATACACAAAATAGAGGGTAGATTTTAATAAATAGAGGGTGTCCAAGTAAATGACCCTAAATTAATGCAAAGTCCATTATTGATCTAGATAATGGACTCATTAATCAGTTGTCAACTTATGCTCACCTTGAGCTCTACCTGCTCATAGTGAGCGCTTGTTGAGGCTCTTGTATTTTTATTCACTCGTATAGGGACTTCAACTATAGTCGAAGGTTGATGGAGGAAGAGGAGGAAGCATTAAGTCTAGAAGAGAAATGCAAACTATGTCTTTTTGGCAAGGTGATATTGGATAAACCTCTAGATGCTTATGGAGTTAGAGAGATTGAAAAATATGTGGAAGAAGAGGATCCTAAACTATGATGTGAAAAGATTAAGGGGTGATGTTTTCTTCATCATCTTCAGGAGGGAGAAAGATCATAAAAGATTGCTAAAGAATCAATCACAGTTGTTCAAAACCTATCATATCTTGCTTTGTAAATGGGAAGCTGATATGTAGTATAGCAATATGAGTTTCAAGTTTCTAAACATCTGTGTGCAAATCCTTGATCTCTCGATTGAATATATGTCTAGGGCTTATGTTGAAAGACTAGCCCTTCAAATAGGTACTCTTGTTCCTTTAGAGGAAGATGATACAAAAGACCGAAAAAGTCTAGAATGGGACATGCACCTCTGTGTAAAGGTCAAGATAAATATAACCACTCCTTTAGTGAAATTAGTGAAAAGAGTGAGAAAGGACAATGGGGAAAATTGGCATATTGTAAGGTATGAAAACCCCCCGATCTTATTTTTTTGTGTGGCAGTGTGGGACATGTAGTTGAAGCATGCGGTTTTAAGGAGAGAAAGGATCCTATTGACAACCTTGCAAAGAAACTTGCTTGCCACTCAATGACAAAATCAGGAATCCTTAAGGATTATGGCCGTTAGCTCAGAGCAGAGAATGACGAGGAGGTAAAGTTCATCAATAAACCTAGGAAGATCAAGAAAACTTAGAACGAAGAAGTCATTGGGAAAGGAACTTAGCCAAATGAACTTGGGAATGAATTGGAAGGCTCAAGTGAAGGCTCCCCTGAGGTTCATGGTGGTAAGTTTTTGAAAGAACAAGATAAATAGTTTTCGCTTGCTTCTTGTAGTAGTTTTCGTCAAGTAGAGAAGGCAAAAACCAATTTTGTATGGAGGATTACCTAGCTGGCCAAAACTTCAAGTTGGTAATCTTGCCGGTGTTCCCGCTCCGGCAAGATGACCCTTCGCGTAGAAACCCTAGGAATAAAGCAAATTTGACAGAAGTGGGGGGCTCAAGTTTTACCGGTTTCAGGAATAGAGCAGATTTACAATCTCAAGTGGACAAAGTTTTTTCCCATTCTAGGAAAGCTTTGGGCGTTATTATCGAGATCTCGGTTCAATAGGAGACCAAACAGGACAAGATTTTGGGAGAAGGGGAAATCTTGGACTAGAAGGAAAGTGTTGAAAAAATGAAAATAGCATTATTTGAGACTGAAAGAGACCATTAGTGTGCCCAAAGGAAAAGTTGCAATCAAGCTTAAAAGGTTGATGTTAGAAATGAATGGTGTAGGTTTCGGATTTGGGTTTGTAGAATCTAGAGCCTACCAAATACATGTTTTTAAAAAATCAAAGTTTGAAGCCACTTGAAGTCTAAGGCCCCTGGTTTTGATGAAGGAAACTAAATAGGGTTCCAACTCCTTTTTGATATGAGTCCCCACTAGGGACCCAATGGAGGCAATTTCAAAGGTATGTTCGACACCTAAAAATTCTCCCTCTCTTATCTCTTGGTGTTGAAGTTTTAGATAATGCAGTTCTAGTTTTTATAGAGTAAAAAATATTGGATTTATTTTTGGGAAGAAGGCAATAAAGCTAATCTTTAAGCGGCGATCTGTTGATAGAAATGCATCAGCAAATTGCTACAAGTGTTGTCTATTAAAAACCCAAAAAAAGTCCATTAAGTGTGCCTTGGTGATGATGGTGTCTTCAAGAAAAGGAAGGCATCTATGTTTAAATCTTCTCAAAAAATCAGGAAAGGAGAAAAGCTAGTGAGATTTACAAGGTGTGCTTTTTCACAATTGTATTTCCTGCCTAATTTATGGAGTGACCGTGGAGTAAGCTACATAGAATCAAGAAAGAAAACTCCTAGCTGGGAGCAGTTATGTTTTTCATTGAAGTTTGGAGGGTTATCCAAGAACAACTCCCCAAGAAGGAATGAAGCTAACAAGTTGGAATTGCCAGGGTTTAGGTTCCCCCATGGATAGTTCCTGTAATGAAGATGATCCTAAATAAAGAAAAGCTTATTGTTTTCTTTTTTATGGAGACAAAATGTAGCTTAATGGAATCTAGGAGAAAATTGAAAGTGATAAAGGATTGGGAATGTTGGGGGGTTGATCCGTGTGGTCTTGTCGGGGACCTTGCTCTTTTTTGGTCCTCGGAGGTTAAGCTCAAGGTTTTAGAAGCAAATAAAAGTTTTATCATTACTGTGATCACTCATGAAAATCAAAAGGAATGGTTTTGCTCCTTCTGTTATGGAGAAACTAAAAAAAAAAGAATAGCAAGGTATTCTTGGAAAATTGGAAGCAAGTCGCAAGGAAATGCAGGGGTCCTTGATGTTGAATTAGAGATCTGAATCTTACCTTTTCTTATTAGGATAAACTAGGTGGGATAATGGAGACACATTGGGTCTTATAGAGGAATACTAGAGCAATTCAGGAAATGAATTTATCATTGATTCCCTCATTTGGCCTAGAATACACTTGGAATTAATAATAAGAGAAGGAAATGATAATATCAAAGAAAAAATAAATCGAGCATTAAGGAACAATGATTGGCTGATTCTGCACCCTGAACTAGTAGTTTTTCATCTACCTTTTGGGGGTTCAGACCACTTGTCAATAATTCTCAATAAAGCCCCTAATATTGGTAAAAGGAGAAGATCATTTAGGTTTGAAGATATATGGAGTACCCACTTGGACTACTCCAAGATCATTGAAGAACATTGGAAGAAAGTAGTGATGGATTTGAAACAAGTTATATTGAAAAAGAAATGTAAATGGTTGCAGAGTAAACTTAAAACTTGGAATAGAAAAAGTTTTGGTGATCTCAACTAAAAAATTAAGGAAGCCCAAACAGAACTAGAGCAAGCACTAAGGGAGGCTAGTACTTCTAATTCAGGGGATAAAGCTAAGAATTGTGAGGAAAAGTTTGATCAATGGATGTAAAGGGAAGAGATAATCTGGGCTCAAAAGTCAAGTTGTAGTTGAATGAAATGGGGTGATCAAAATACAAGTTACTTTCACCACACTACCCTAAGTAAGAGGGTAAGGAATAGAATCTTAAGAATCAAAAACTGTGATGGTGAGTGGGAAGAGGAACAAAATAAGATCATAGAGGTTTTTACAAGTTTCTTTAGCAATCTGTTCACTTCCTCATACCCTAAATACTTGGAAGATGGTATATACAAGGTTCAAAAAATCAATACAATACGCCCCGTATTGGGTGTATCATATCGTATCTTTTGGGTCCTGATACGCCTATTTACAAGTGCTTCAATTTGGGACCCTACTCTTTTTTAATAGAAAATACTCTTTTTTAACTCCCTGAAAACCAAGTTTTGAAAAAAAAAAAAAATTTATGTGTTATCTAAGTACCGATACACCTCTACCAATACATAGAGGCATATCGATACTTTGAAGCATGGCTATAGGCCTTATAAATAAGGTCTTTGACAGAGACGAAGCAAATGCTCTAGAAAGGGAGATCTCCAATGAAGAGATCATAGAGACTCTTTTTCAAATGCACCTGAAAAAGGCTCTTCTTCCCGATGCCTGAACTCTTTCTTTCAAAGGTATTGAGACATTGTAGGAAATGATGTCAGAGAACAATTGATTTTTTAGGGAGGGTACGCTTCTTAGAGAACTAAATAATACCTTCACAATTCTGATTCCTAAAGTGGAACACCTTGAGGATCCAAGTTAGTTCAGACCAATTAGCTAGTGCAACACAATCTATAAAATAATTGCAAAAATCCTGGTTAATAGGCTAAAACCTAAACTAAAGGAAATCATCTCTCCTAACCAAAGTGCCTTCGTGCAATAGAAAAACATAATAAATATTGTCCTAATAGCTCATGAACCATTTCATCACTTGAAAAGAACAAAAGCTAACAAGGGTTTATAGCCGTGAAATTAGACATGAGCAAGGCTTATAATAGAGTGGAGTGGCCCTTCCTTAGGAGAATGATGGAGAAATTGGGTTTGGGGGAGAAGTTGATAGGATGGGTTATGGAGTGTGTGACTTCAGTGTCTTATCAAGTTCTAGTAAATGAGTCTCAAGGAAAAAAGATATTTCCAAGTAGAGGGCTTAGATAAGTGGACCCCCTATCTCCCTATCTCTTTCTTATAGTTTCTAATGTGTTTTCTGCTTTACTGACAAATCTGATTGAAACAAAACAGATTTCTGGAGTTAAAATAAATCATGAGTGCCCAACTATTTCCCATCTATCATTTACTAATGATAGTTACATTTTCATGAATACTGATCCATTAGAGGGGCAAAAAATCTTGGAGGCCATTAAGGTGTATGAATGGGCTTCAAGGCAACAGGTGAATATGAACAAATCTAAAATTTCTTTCAGTGCTAATGTTCATCATAGAATCCAAAAATTATTGGCAAGAAGTCTTTACATTAAACTAGTTTCAAAACCTTCGGTTTATTTAGACCGTCCCCCAAGCTTTAGCGGATCCAAAGTGAAGATGTTTGATTTCCTTATAGAAAGAATAGAGAAGAAGAAAGTCGAGTGGAGTAAGATGTTGAACCAAGTTGGCAAAGAAGTTTTAGTTAAGGTTGTTTTGAATGCTTTACCAACCTATGCAATGTCTTGTTTTTATATCCCTACAAGTGTTAATGAAAAACTAAATAAGCTTCAAAGAGACTTTTGGTGGGGATCAAATGGGGACAAGAGAACTGTTCATTGGATAGGGTGGGATAATCTGAGTAAAATTAAGCACAATGGGGGGTTGGGATTTAGGGATCCAGCTAGGTTTAATCTAGTTCTATTAGCCAAGTTAGGTTAGAGATTGGCCATAGGGGAGGATAGCCTATGGGCCAGGATCATTAGAGGAAAGTACATAAAAAATAAATCATTTCTGAATGGTGTTCTACATCCACAGAATCCTGGGGATGGCATAGTATTCTCAAGGGAAGAGAACTAATGCTCCAAGGGGTGTGTTTGGTAGTGGGGTTAGGTATGAACATATCGGTATGGGATGATCCCTGGATTCTAAGACTTCTTGGATGTAAAATTCAAGGCCTTAGATCAGGTGACCTTGATGTTCACTTAGTGAGTGACCTTATTGAACATAAAACCAGATCTTAGAAAGTATATGTAGTCAGAAATTTGTTCTTCCCAGTGGTCTCTGATAAGATCCTAGCTATTAAGTTACCTCAATTTGATTGGGAAGATAGGCTGGTTTGGTTATTGGATAAAAGATATACCTTTACTATGAAGTCAGCATACCTTTTGTCAAAGCAACTGGCAATGCAACATAATGATGGATCCAATGAAGATAAAATGGTGTGGACTAAATTCTGAAGTCTTCAGATCCCTCCTAAGATTAAGATGTTCATTTGAAAAACCTATTTAAATGCAATCATAGTGAAGAAAAAAACTTGGAAAGTAGGAAGTTAGTAGAGAGTGACCTTTGCCCCTCTTTAATTTACAAGTGGAAACTATTTTTCGTACCCTTTATTCTTGTGAGTTTGCTAGTAAATGTTGATTTGGTGGGCAACTGGAACTATGGTTTCCATCACTAGGGGACAATGTGGATTTTAAATCC
The DNA here is from genome assembly GCF_056320005.1 of Nelumbo lutea. Taxonomy (NCBI): domain Eukaryota; kingdom Viridiplantae; phylum Streptophyta; class Magnoliopsida; order Proteales; family Nelumbonaceae; genus Nelumbo; species Nelumbo lutea. Next base: position 130,823,914 of record NC_142684.1, read on the forward strand.
TGGCTTTGGGATTAGTTTAGAACTAGTTTAGCCTTGAAGGACAAGAGGAAAAAGCTTCTTTCCTACTTGGCATTAATGTTGTGGAATATTTGGTTAATGAGAAATGGTTGTGTTTTTAATCAGACTCATCCAAATCCTTCTTTGGTCATTGACAAGGTGCAAAGGATGTGGTTGTAGCTGCAGAGTCAGGAAGTTTTATCATTACCAATAGAGTCCCTTTCTAATAGGGATGAGATGTGGTTTAAGGATTGGTCCCCCCTGATAAAGGTTGGGTCAAAGTTAATGTGGACGGTGTTTTTAAGGATCTAGGTAATGTAAGTTTCGGTGTAGTGGTTCGTGATGCTTCTAGTTTTTGTATAACAACAAAGTGCAGCCCTCTGGTGGCCTTTTCCCCTTCATAAGCAGAAATTTTAACTTACTTTGAAGAATTATTAGTAGCTAAATCTCTAAAACTGAACAATATCATTTTGTAAAGTAATAATGCCTCTTTGATTAATTAGTTGTTTGTGAGCATCAGGAAATGGTTCACTTGGACTAAAATTGGAGTCGCCACCCATCTGTTTAGGAAATGGAGGTGATGAAGCCTTCGAGAATGATTTTCAAAAATGTTTTGTTTCAATAGTAACTCCAACAACTTGAGGCACTGGCTAACTAGTCCAGGTAAGACTCGAATCGGAAAGGGAAGGGATTAGGCACCCCTCTCCTGAGTCCAATAGGCAGGGCCCACATGATGTTCTAAAGCAAGCATAAATAACAATTATTTAAGCAAACCTAAAAATAGGAATAGAGCAAACCACAAGAATAGCTATCATAAAAATAAATTTTGCCTATTTTAATTTATCTATTTATTATTATTATTATTTTATTATTTCCTTTGTCATTGATCCAATTAACTAACTCCTATCTTAAACTCAAGAAGCAAGACTGATCGATACCCCATTGAAGATTCAACTTATTTGGAAGGTAGCATGCTGTCGTAGGCACCCAAAAATAAACCTCTACTCATAAAGGTGGAATGTAGTAGTGCAAGTAGGGATCGTTCCCACAGAGAGTATCTAACCTAAATTATGTGCTACATGAATCAAAGATGGAAGGGGGTGTATGTAACGATAATCGGAATTAAAAGAAATAATGTCATAATTAAAAAGAACAAATTTTAAATGGGAAGCAAGGCAATTTAGAGTGTTGTAATTAACCAAAAGAGTGAATCTTGATCTAGAATAACATCCACCATCAGAATTTCACTACTGTTTATTGATGCAAAAATAAATCAATTCAAAATTTGAATATTTGTCGTAGGAATTATTTTCCTGCATCTTCCTAATATCAGTTAAACGGAAAACAAGCGATCCTCTTAACCCTTACCACTGAATAACCTCTAAACAAGCGTTAAAGATTTAATCCAGCAATAGCATTAAGCATTAAAGATCGATGAAGCTAAACAGTACAAGCACAAGCGGTTGCATTTAATTCAATTGAGTGTCCTTCCTAGGATCTAACAATTTCTGACGCAACAAATTATTAAACTCTAATTGCTTCGTAGATTAAAGGGATCAAACAATTACAAATTTGATATCTAATCTAGCAATAGATTGTAATGAATAATAAACTAGTAGGCCTCCCTAGCAATCAAATGAAACAATCAATAGATAATAGCATAGAAAAACATTCGATATCCAAAGCATGAATTAAATAATAAAAACCAAATTAGATCTCATAGTTTTGTGGAATTTTGAGGCTTCTGCTTCCTTCAACCAAGTATAAGAGTTTTATCCACGCATGGTCATGGTGAAAACTCCAAGAAAATCAGAGAATGAAGAAGAGGGGCGAAGAGAAGAGAAGAGAGGTTCGGCTGCTCCCAATCTGCTTGCCTTCTCTCTAGGGTTTTTCTCTTCTTATCTACTTCCCTCAAGAGAAACCTTCGAAATCTCATAAAATTCCTCTAGGTCAATTTACAAGTCTGACTTATCCAGAAAAGACTCAAAAATAAGATAAAACAAAGTTCTTGTGTGAGTGGGAGAATGGTGAAATCGCGTATGAAAGCTTCAAGGCTAAGGAATGTCTTCAACACGTCACCAATTCAGTTGCAGTAAATTCGGACCCGATTTTGACCTAATTGCCGTCCGAATCTATCAATACTTAAAACATAAAAGTTGTAGAATTTTTCCTTATCTTTTCAAAGCATCTTGAATCATGTCAATCGGAGTCTGGATGAGAGAGTTATGCTCAATCTACCATACAGTGCCGAAACTATGTAAAATGACCTGATTAGCCTTGTTTCTCACCTAACGCCTCCTTTCGTGCCTTAAACCAAAATATAAGAATTATGACTACATTTGGGCATAAAATAAACATAAAAGGCTAATTATTAAGGAAGAAAAATATGATATTTTTCGTTTTCATCAGAAGGTAATGGCAACTGATAAAACTAAGTAATCGTTGTTATTCACACTAAACTAACTTTCCGAGCAAAGAGGTTAGGACATGCTAAAATGAGTAATAACATAGGTAATTTCATCTCGGTGAAATAACAGGATCACACAATCACTGATGAGATGAATCACTTTATAAAACAAAATAAAACAAAGAGAAAATTCAATACAAGTTTAGTATAAAAAGATGAACTATATGCTTGACGGTTCCACCTGTTACTATTCATGAACTAGCAAGAATTCAAGCGACATTTGCAGACCCAAAAACACAAAACAGATTTTTGTTGTAAAGCACACATTAGATTCAAAAGAGAATACAACTATTTAAATGCTAGTACCAAGAATTACATGGGCTGAATAAGCTCTGTCTCTCTCCTTCTTGCTTTAGATACTAGAAAGCAACGAATAGATAAGAAAAAAATAGAAAGAGACAAACATAGGGAAAGTAGAGATTGGCCTTACCTGAGCAGGATGTGGTCTGAGAGTGAGATCGATTGTTATAAAGAGAAACCAGCCAAGTTCAAATTGCTCGAGGTGTGAACCCATGACTGTGGAGTGCGAAAATGAAATGACAGATTAAATAAGGAGCTTCCAGGCGTGAGTTTCGTCTATACTTCATGCTAAAATTTTGATAGCAATTCCTTTGACTGACTAGATTCGAATGGAAAAGATCGGCGAAGCAAAGGAGGTCGCAATCAACCTCTAGAGTGGTGTGGAATCAAAAAGGATCGAAGGAAAACAAATAAAGGGGAAAACGATGCTAAAGGTAGTCGGGTTTACATCAGAGGCCGAATAGAAATGAGGAGCTTCGTTACCATGTAGGTGCTCCGCCTGTGCCAAGAAATGGACAAACAGGGGTTCAAGTTGGGAAAGAAGAAGAATGGAAGGGAAAGAAAAAAAATGAACAAAAGTGAGATGAGTGAAAGGGATTAAATGGATTGTAGTCTACCACTACTGATTTGCCCCTTGTTTTGAGGTTAGAGACAATGAAAAGTAATTTCTCAATCGATTTTCTTTAATGGGGGAAAGAGATAAGGGAAAAGAGGGAGTAGGAGAGAAAAATAAAAAGAGAGAGAATGAGAGAGAGTGAGAGAGAGCGATCGAGCAAAGAAACCGCCATTGCCCGAAGTTGTAGCGGCAGGAAGGAGCAAGGGGAGGGCAAAGCCTAAAAGGAAGAAGAAGAAGAAGGGAATGAAGAGAGAGAGAGAGAGAGAGAGAGAGAGAGAGAGAGGGAATGGGATCGATAAAGGGAGGGTTTGTCGTCGAATCGCTTCCGTTATTGCCTCTGTTCAAATCAAGGAGAAGGTGAACAGTGCATTAACCCAAGAAAAGTTTAGGTTTATTTTATAGGTAGGAAAAATGGCATTTTCATAATTTTGAGCAAATTTGGGAATATTTTTGTAATTTTAGACAAATCTAGTCAAACCGGGTTTAAGAGAGGTTAAATTGGGATTTAAGATGAATGGCTGAGATTCTGAATCAAATTGGAGGGTTGAGATTGGTTTGACCACAAAGAGGGGTTGTGCATGTGCGAGCCAGTGAGATTAGCCAAAACAAAATCTTTTTAGATGGAATGGAAAATAAGGGTATTTTTTGCTGAAATTTCACAGGGTAGGGTTTTCGGCCATTCTGGAAAGGGATTGATCCGGTCGATCTGAAGTCTTGGAACGGAATCTGTGTGATGAAGGGAAAAACAAGGGCAGTTTTTGGTGAAATTTCACAAGATTGGATTTTTGGGAAGTCTGGAGTGATTGGTAAGGTTAGATTGGGCCAACTGGGCCTAGATCGAGCAAATTTAGAGCCTTAAAATGGAATCTTAGTACAATTAAAGGTAAATTGAGGTATTTTAGGCTGAATTTTCGTACGTAGGGTTTTTTTTGGCATTTTGGGGTGATTTGCAAGGTTTGATTAGTTTATATGTGTTTGGATCAAGTAGATATGGGTTATGGATGCTTTAGGTTAACGGGAGGGGTCAAAATGGAACCTTTGTTTGATGAGAGGGTAAATAGGGGAACTTTGGGTTGGGATTTTATGGATAGGTGTTTTGGTGTTTTTAGAGTCTAATGATGGTGTTTGATCAGTTCAAAGGGTCAAGATCGTAGAAATTTGAGTCAACAAGGAGATCTAGAATGGACTCTTGGGTTGATGGAAAGGCAAATGGGGGAATCTGGGGTTGAAACTTTACGGGCAGGTATTTTGATGTACCCAAAGTTTAATGGTGTGGTTTGATAAGTTTGGATGTGTCAAGATCAAGGGAATCTAGCTTCTGAATGTTTAGGCTAATGAGAGAAGTCAAAATGGAATATTTGTTTGATGAGGGGGTAAATAAAGGAATTTTGAGCTGAAATTTTATGGATAGGTATTTTGGGAGGTCTTGGGTCCGATGGTTGTGTCTGGTCTAAGGGTAAAAGTGGAGGTTGATCGGGGTCATCGGATAGGCATCGAGCAGGTTTAGCTGTAGATCTGAGGGCTTTTGGGGTGAGATTCGGGTTTCTTAGGTTTTTAGGTGTTTCAGAGAGGTCGAAAGGGTTTGATCGAGAATTTGGGATGAATTGGAGTTCAGGTGATGTATCAAACAAAAATCAGGTACTGACACTATCAGATCCAAATATTGTGCCATCTTTGGATGTTATAGTCTTGGATTGCTTAAAAGTAGTTGAAGATTTTATTTCGTTTTTTGCTGATACAGGGAGAAAAGAAAACTCTGTAGCGCATGGTTTAGTGCAGAAAAGGTTAAGTTATCGGTGGTTTTTGGACTTCAAATTGGCCTAGTTGGCTTTCAGCTTTGTTAATAGATGATTCTAGTTCTTAGTTGGTCTTGCAATTTTTTGTTTGTTCTTTCTCGTTATGATTCTGTTTCTGTGGTTTTTGTATTCTGTGATTCCCTTCCAATGAAGTTACTGGATTACCAAAAAAATAAAATAAAGTGTTATTGATCTCGGAAAAATTTATGTTGTCGAAAAGACATAATGTCCAAAGGGCTTTGACCAATCACCCCCCCCCCTTTTATGTAATATTTCTATTATAAACGTATTTCATAGAAAAAAAGTTTATGGCAAGCCCTTTGTATATTTTTTATTATAGTTGAATCCCAGTTGCATAAACGTACTTGGTAGAAAAAAATTTACGTCGAAGCCCTTTGGATATTTTTTTAATAGAAACTACAGATTCGATGGTTTTTTTATCATAGTCCAATAATCCAAAGTTTTTTATTAAAAAAACATTGCAAACAACAATTTCAGCAATCCCTTGCCCCCACCTCTGAAATTCTAAAGACTATCATAGCATTGATATTTTTTCATAAGGGTGCGTTTGGAAACAATGCAAATAAGTGAATGCAAATATGTAGAGCATAAAACAGTTCACATAAATTGTAAAATTGGGTTAGTTTTGTATTGACAAATTTACCTTCTTACCAAACAGACTTTTAGCTGTAATGTATGCAAACATGAATTAAGCAATATATATATATATATATATATATATATATATATATATATATATATATATATATATATATATCAAAAGCCCACTTGAATGTAAATTTACTTTTTTTTTTTACTGATGTGCTTTTACATCTTATTATCAATGTAAATATGCATTGGTCTGTCACATGCAAAGTGAACCAGAGTACTAATTTACCCTGAACTGGGATTTACAGTCCATTTGCATTTTTCCAAATGCAACCTAAATGGATATAAAAACATGATTTCTGTTTACTTGTAATGTGGTTAATATTTAAACACTATGGTAGAATAGCATGATAATGCCAACCATTCTCTAATTTAGATTGTATTTGGTATTATTGTTGTTTTTATCCAAAATATTTTAAATGGGTCGATAGAAATTGGCATATAACTGTTAATTGGGGTTGTTTATAATTGAACTGACACTCATTCGTGATGTGACAATATATATCCCTTATCCATCCGTATTTTTCAAGTAAAAACAATAATGGTACCAAACACACCCTCAGGTTTGTTTTGTGATATATACATAATGTAGAACCGTGGAACCTATATTTTGTTTAGGACCTCCTTCTACCTATTGAGTCTTATTATTGATGAGATGCTTTCTTTGAAGCTGCATGTGTTTGGTTATCTGATCAATTAAGAAGTAAAATCCGCCGAATAAAATGAAGAAAACTACTATTACCAACTACCAAGTCCCTAGAAATAAAGAGGAGTCCGGATGAGTGGGATGGGACTTTGGAGACTGGATCTGCTCCTCACTTAAGGCATTTTAAATGTGCATCACACGCACATCTTACCATGCATTGGGAATATTTCCCGTACTTAAAAATTATTATTTACGGGAGATGTTCTCAATGCACGGTGGATGTGCATGTGAGGCGCCCAAGTGTGAGGAGCAGATGCCATTCCGGGACTTTTGAGGGTTGTGGGGTGTTTACACTTGATGGCTGACGTGTGATATTGTTATTGGATAAATAGACCATAACTTCGCCATCATGTCAAGTGCAAGACAGAAAAAAGCAGTAAAAACCAACTATTTTAAGGCCTTTTACTGTAGCTTTCCACGTATTTTGAAATTTACCCTTTTATACATATTTTCCCAGAGAAAACCCTCTTTTTTGGCCTATTTCCATTGAACTGAACTTCATATAACCATATGTGCCTTTTAAAGTGGTATGCTTCTGCTGGAATTGGGATTTGACATACATATCCCATTGTGTATTGAGAATCTCTCCCCATGAATATTAAATACAAGGAGATAATCCCAATGTGCGACCAGGACATGCTGTGAGGTCGGTGTGAGGATCAGATCTAAACTCACAAAGTCGATAATAATTGCAGCTGCAATTTGGGTCAGATTGGATTGAGAACTTATTACGTTTTAAATTGGCCCAAATGGAAAATATATAGAACAATAATTAATTAGGGCAGTGGTTCCCACCCAGTAAAGCTGTTTGAAATTTAGGCTCAGTTTGGAAGGAGTATACATACAAATATGTAGAGTATAGTGCAAAGCACAAGGTGCCAACCAATTGGTTGGTAAGGTCTCCTGCTGGATGTAGCAGAGACTTGGGGTATTGATTCCTGCCTGTACCTAGGTGGGAGGGGGTTATGTTGTGTAACCTTTCATCAAAAGATACCAGAAAAAAAGAAAAGAAAAAAGAACAAGAGTGCAAAGCCTTATATTTTGTACTATTTTGTATGTCTTTATACTATACATATTTTGTATGTACAATGTAAATACATATAAAATAATACAAAAGATAAGATTTTACACTTTACATATTTGTATTTGTATTCCTTCCAAAGTGAGCCTTAGGCTGTGTTTGGAAACGATGCAAATGGAGTGTAAATACCAGGGTAAATTTGCACTTCGGTTCACTTTTGCCTGTGTTTGGCAACATTTCATTTATGCATTGACAAATGACAGATCAATGCATATTTATATTGACAATAAAATGTAAAAACACATCAATAAAAAAGAAGTAAATTTGCATTCAAGTGGGCTTTTGATAAAAAAAGCATATGCTTTATTAGAATTCATGTCTGCATCCATTACAGCTAAAAGTTTGTTTGGTAAGAAGATAAATTTGTCCGTACAAAACTAATTCAATTTTACAATTTATTTGAATCATTTTACACTACATATTTGCATTCACACTTATTTGCATCGTTTCCAAACGCAGCCTTAGGAATGAACTTATAATTCTGTTCAGCATCTTATTTGATGAGGCACATTTTCAAATCCAGAGGGTAACAAATGTAAGTGGGCCGGAAAAACTTCAGTATGGGCTATTTTGGTAGCTTAATGTAAATGATATCTAATCATGAGTGTGGGTAAAACAGTATTTACACCATGGTTTTTAAAATCGGACCGGAAAAACTGGGAACCGGTCAGGTGATGGGTTCCGTTTTCCCCAGAAACCAGATTTCCACCCAAAACTATTGATTTTGGTCAACAAACCGCTGGACCGGGCAGTTAACTATTCGAACGGTTTTGACTGTTTTTTATTTTTTTTGAATTTTTTTACTTTTTTGTCAGAATGGACCCCTGACCGGTTTGGTCACCGGGTCGACTTTAAAACCCATGATTTACATTCAACAAAGCTGTTTTTTTCCAAATAGCCAAAATGATCTCCAGTGGGCCTGCGCATGCATCCCTACCACCACTAACCCATTAACCCTGCTAATAGCTAGGTATAGTGTTTAATTAGCACCCTGCCCTTATGTCCAAGACAAAAACTGTTAGAAAAATCCATTTTATCTTTACTTTTCTTCATCCGGTGGCATACTTTTATTCTTTGTTCCTACGTTCTTTGTCACTCTTTGAGAACCAACCTCCGTACCGCCAACTATCTAAAAGAAATCCCATCAGTATTACTCTTTACATTCACTCTACTGTCATCTCTACTAACTCAATACCAACCGTCTTTATATCTCATGCAACACTAATTAAGCAAGGTTCATTAATAAGGACTAAAGGGACCTTATTATGACACAACTATAGAGGAATGACTTAGCCACAAGAGAGAAATAAGTTTCAATTAAATTGACTTTTATTTAAACCAAAGCATGCAGCTATTAATCACAGATTCATTGTAGAGATTAATTAAAGACGAGATTCATAGTTATCACTTATCAAGTAGCCTAGTGGCTGGTCCCCCCCTCAGTGTGCATACATGAACAGTGTCACAGAACAACAACCCAATTGAGAAAACATTATTGTTGGGATGGATGCGACCCGGCCCCAATGAAATGAACACACACCACACACTGGTTGATGTGATAACCTTAAATTTATTACAAACATTGGCGTATTCACATTATATTTTGGGAGAAGTGGTGTTTTTGGATTGTACTATCTACAACCATGGCCCCATAGTTCTAAATAGAACTTTTCCTTTGGAAACCTCGTATCTTCCATCAGAGTCTCATGCATGTTAGCTAAGTTAGGCCCTATTATTTATCATCTTTATCCAATTTAATGAAAGATACTATATAAATATATACATATATGTGTAAATTACATATATATGATTCATGCATGTATATATGTGGAAGATGCATGCAGTGGATATATACATTGCACCATCATCTCCACCACACCAAGATTAATATGTAGTGGATATACATGAATTTGGAAACTTTGTCTGTTTTAATTCAATGGACAATGCTGTGTGAATGAAATCAAACAACCATCAAACCGGCCGGGCCCCAAATAGTGCTTTTTGTTGGTGGCGTTCTGGGCATTTCTAGCTTTAATTCCTCTTTTTGAGTATACATTGAGATTTGAGAATGCCCTACGGATTGAAAATTAAAGTTGGTATTCGGCTTCTGCTTCACTAAAACGCGTGCTTGTATTCGACGTGGTGTTGGAATGATATGATTTCGTTTCTCTTCTTTCTTCGTTGCACTTGAGAACCCAGCTGACGAAGCTAAAGGCTGATCCTTGGGGCAACTGGTTAATTTGGACATGTGCCCTTTTTTGTTAATGGTTTTCACAGGCAAAACAACAAGGGCAGAAATGAAGACAGTGATCATCTCAATGGACCCACTTTCCGTTGAGAATAGATAACATACAAGTCATTTCAGGGTTTCAAAGGGAGGAATTCTATTTCCTTCTTTCTTCTTCTGTCTTCGCAATGCATCTTAATAAAATTTAGAGAATGAGGGTTGTGGTTTTAAAAACCCTATAAACTATAATAAAATGACCATATATATATATGTGTGTATTGTAAAGTTTGAAATATAGTGTTTGTGTTTGGACTGTTTATTTCATAAATAAGTACTTATTGGATAATTGCTTATCTTAATAAAAACTCATCATAAGTGTCTGGTGAAAAAGCATTAATTTCAAAGAGGGGTAGTATACGTATTCTCCAAATGACATGGAGGACCAACGCATACCAAAAAGGAAATAAGCAATTATTGAATAAGTGCTTAAAAATCAGCACAAAATTTCAACTTACTGAAAACGGGTTTATTTTCAAGAATAAGCACTTATTTGGCTTTTTCCACCAAATGCAGATAAATGATTATTTGTATGGTCTTGGCTTAAAATAAGTGCTTACTCAAATAAACATTTAAAAATAAGCACTCCCAAATGGGCAATGAAGTTTTTTTTTTTCTTCTGTAAAAAAGCAAAAATAATATATCTTTTGTACTAAAACGCAATATCTTATTTGCAAATCTCCACTAATATGTAGCAAAAAAATTCAATTGGTTTAGTCTCTATTTGGAAAGATCTTGCTTTTGGGCTCTAGGCCTTAAAAAACAGAAATGAACTAAAAATTGTTCGATATGTTTGATAAGAGTTGATGTTAAAGACATTACAATATTGAACCAAAACAGTACTTCTCAACCCCATATGAGCACAAAGCTTGTTTTCTTTTGGGTGGGGGCTTCAGAAGCACAAACCCTGAAGCTTTATCCAGGCACAGGCACAGATAGAGGTTTGAGCAAATGGCTTAAAAGAATTGGCCTCCGCTTCCCAGATTGCTATTACAGTTAATACAGTTAATATGCATAATGAAAACAGTAAAACTTTGGTTATTGGGTCTTGGACATGACACGCTATCATGGTGTGGGGTAAAAGAATAATTGCACCCAATAATCTTTTGATGTAAAAAGGCAAGAATGGGAACGAATGGATTGATGTATTAGAAACAGTGGTGGTTATTTTAAACCCAATATTTAATCAAGGTGGAAGAACTAGCACCCTTAAATTATGTTAACCATTATCAAAAGAAAATAAATAAATACAGGATAAAACAACAATTATTTGTTATAATATAGTGAAGCCCCGGCAGAGTAACCACATTGATTTTCATAGGTCACTCATGGACACACGATGAAACATTTTAGCATTGCGATTTTTTCTTTATTTTTGATGGTATACAAGGCGCAACAGCATTGTTGTATTTATGGAAAGTATTCCTTTTATTTTTGATAGCTCACATCTCAGTTCACATAATTGGAATAATGAAAAAAGAGGAAGGAACAAAACAATTCAATACAAGAGGTACATCCACTATGACAAAATAACCTTCTTATTATAAGATGAAATTAGGGGTGTGCATTTAGTTTATTTGATAAAATTTCAAACCGAATTAACTAAACTTTAAATAGAGAAAATTAACCTTCTTATTATAAGATAATATAAATAATATTATCTTATTATTTTTGTTATGAAAATTAACCTTCTTATTATTTATGTTATGAAAATTAAATTTCATAACATATAATATTAGTTCAGTTTTTTTGGTTAATCCATTTTTCAAATCTGAAAAATGAAATAGCCTCTAAAACTGAATAAAATGAATCAAAATTCCCTAATATTGAAATAACTAAATCGAAAAAACCGAAAACAATTTAAAAAGTGTTTTTTGGTTAGTACCAATCGAAAGCACTTTCATCACATGGGCAACACGTACAGATCACTGAGTTGTTTACTATAATTAGAGGTGTCGTGCGGGTCGTGCTAGGTCAGGGGTTTCAGGTCCGTGGGCTGGCATGACATGACCCAGTATGGCCCCGCAACAAGCTAAGTGGAGCCCCTTTGAGAAAACTAGCCATTGGTGCCCTTGGGGGCCGGGACCCCCCAAATGGTTAGTTTCAGCCTTTTTAGGGGGGTTTATAGAAATACCTCTCAATCGATAACTATAAGCCTATAAATATCTATATAGGAGGGGTATTTATGTATTTTGGCTTTGGGGGGAAGAAAAAGATAATAATGCCCCTCTAATAGCTATATCCTATAATATAACAACTAGTTTGGGACTTTGGGGGCATTTGGGTAAAGTGATAAATGACTTTTATAATGACCAAAATACCCTTCCCAACAACAAAAAATGGTTAATTTTTAGGGTATTTTTGGGCAATTGAATTATTTTCAATTCCTATAAATAGTCTTATCCTCCACTATTCTAGTGACACCAACTCAGCAATTTTCTTCTCAATTCTCATATTCACTTAGTTTCTCCTTTCATACTGTCATACACTTAGCAATTTAGGAGGCTTTAAGGCTTCAACTATTGAAATCAAGTTGAGATTCTAAACCAGTAATCCAGGTCATTCGAGTAAGTGCAATTAAATTAATTTTTATTTTTTTATAATTAAAAAAATGGTTGACTCCTCCCGAAACCAAATCCTCAACAATAAGTTCACTAGACCAATTTGGAAAGTACTTAAAATAGAGGAGGTTGAGGGGAAGGGAAAAATAACTATTTGCAAAAAAATGTAGGATTGGTTTTAGCTTGAATAGCAAGGGTGGTACTGGCTAATTGGGTAGACATTTGCTCTTCCATGAAAAATAAGAAAAAGACATATACTTTAAAGATTTATTGGATGTTGAGGATAAATTATAAGACAAAGGAGTGCATGACACTACTACACCTAATGAAAGAGGTGATTAAAGTCAAGGAGATGGAGTAATTTTTTCAATTTTATCTAAATAATTTGTTATTTTTTTCAATAATGTAAATTTTTATTTTTAATTTGTAATTTTTATATTTTAAATGAAATAAAATTCCTACTTTTTCCAATTTTTGTGTATTTTGTATTTTGTCAAGTATTTCTTTTTTCATTTCTTTGTTAGATTTTTTTTCAATTTGTTTCCAAAGGAAAGAAGTATTTTAGTTTTAAATAGCAAAAATAATTAAAAATATTAAAATATGAAAAAAAAATAGTTTTGGCCTTTCTGGCTCGGTTTGGCCTAGGCCCAAGGCTCAACCCATAGCCTTACCCAACCTAGACCCACGACACAGCACGACACAGAATGGACTCGGGCTGTGGGCCATGCCTGACCGACCTCCCAAATTATCCTAGAGAAGGGAAGCACGACCCAACTGTTAGACAGTTTTTGTATGCCCTTAGCTTCAATCTGATTTGATGTACTTTTGTTATTTAGTGGAAATAAATAAAGTGCATGTTTGATTCATTCTGTTTGGTTTAATTCTGTGTAAAACCCTAAAACTGGACATTTATAGAGATTCATGTTAGTTTTAAATGTTCACAGCCGTTGGATAAGTCTTGGGAGATTTATCCTGCCAAGGCTGATGCTGGTGTGCCACCAAGTGTTGGGATGGCCTGTCTCAGCCATCAGGGTAAGACCCGAGGCACATGCAGTATGGGATTACTTGAATCCTTGAACCGGACCAGATTTCCAGTCTTGCCCTGGACCTTGGAGATAGATGGGCAAAACTGGAAAGTTACACCTGACCCCTAGACTCCATTATGACACTTCACTAGGTGTTGGATCAGGCTGCCTTTGATATGCCAATCAGTGAGATCCTTAGCGGGGATCAAAACCTAGGTATGTTGGGGCAGTTTGAGAATTCATCTGAGTGGGTGATCATAGTGATAGAATCAACCACTTTGTCGGACAAAGGGTAATGATCGGGAATGCACTCTTTCTGATGGAAACCAAACTGCTAGCAGTTGATTTCAATCGTTGGAATTTTGTTTTGCAAAATTAATATATTTATATATATATGTACGGTTTCAAATTGTTTGCAAATGGTTTTAATTCCCGGGATCCATGTGAGAGGAGAGTGCGGCACTGTTCCTTGCAGCCGAGGGAGAGGTCCTCTCTTGTCGGGCAGTGCTTGATCATTAAGGGTTGAGAGGTTAAGTGTAAGACCATTGAGGATAATACCTGATGGGCTAATCTTGCACCTGCCCACAGTCCTTGGGTTTTTATAAGATGGCTTGGCCCAGGGACCACTTAATGTAAGTGTTGGGCCCATAGGGTCCATATGATGGACTCAAGGGGTTCATTAAGTTTTTCAGTGAATTCGGCTGGGCCTTGTATTAAAGGCTGGGCCGAACCCATGTGGCTGGTGTGTAGATCAATGCTTGGGTCCCATGCCATACAAAGAAGCCCAACTGGGCAGCAGATTGGAAAGTAATTAGACACTGAACACTTAATGGGCCAGAAGCCCATTTCGAGGTGGGCTGATATGATCACCCATCCTTGGGGCAAATCTGAGATTAATGTTAGTAAAAGGATTGGTCCTTTAGCCTTATCCACTCTTGGAGACCAAATTCAAATTAGATTTGAATCTGGTAACCTCCTGATAAGATCAGGAGTAAGCTAACTTTATCTGCAGATAGGATTAAGATTATCCCCTATCCAAATACTGATTTGGATTGGGATAACTCCTAATTAGGAGGATTCTTAATCAAGAAGAAAGGAGGAGAAACCCAAAAAAAAAGAGATATCAGATTTCGAACCACCTTGAAGAGATATAGGACATCTCCTGCGAATTGAGATAGGATCTCATTTCATACTCCAGAAAAAAAAAAAAGGCAGTTCAGCCTTTTCGCCTTTAGATTTCTCCTTCTGCCACCGCCATCTGTTTTTGCAAGATTAGATCTTTGCAGAAAAAGAAAGTCAAGAAATCTATTCTTGACATTAGTCTTGCAACAAAGACTAAAAGGATTCAGTGTTTAGTGTTTCTAGAGGATTCTTGTGAAGGATCCAGTGTGTAGGATGCACCCTGCTGGTTCTGTTCCATCCACAGCTGTGTCATCTTCAGCAGGAATGGATCTTGGAGCATTCTTTGGGCGTGAACACCAACTTTGGGAGATACTGCTTCTCCGGATCAGGTATATTCCTCCCATTTATCTTTTGGTACAGATCTGGTTTGATTATGGTTCAAGTAGGATCCTTGAATATTGTATTCTAAATTTAGAGAATATGATTCCCAGTTGGGAGAAGGTAGGAAATTTTTGAAATTCGCCCACCCATTCTGCAACCTTTCTGGCGTCCATTAGATGGATCCTACCTTTCTTTCACCAACTTAGCCCACTCTTTGTGTGTGCCATGCCATACCGGCCAGCACAACCCGATTTACACATCTAAATGTAATTATAGTAGTGTGCTGACTTCCTATATTGGTCAACCCAGTCCTAGAGATGTTTTTCCACTAACAAATAATTGAGCTATGGCTAATTAAATGTTTTGGTACCATTTTCATTATTAATCCCAATTCAGTAAACATTAAATAGACATTTTTCCCAATGGAATTGGAATTTTATTTGATTAAGCTATTTATCAAAAAATATTTTATTTGGTTAATCTCTAGTGATGTTATTAAACATTTTTGAACGATTTTTCTCATTTTTCAAGAAAAATATCATACAAAACGTTTATTAGATAAACAATATTCAAATAAAAAGCCCCTTACATTTGCTCAACTTCTGCTTTGGCTGTCATACTTGGCTTAAGACACTAGGAAAGCTAGGGGGTGTTTTATTTATTTGGTAGAGCTGTTTTGACTTAAAGGAAACCTAACTGGAGAAATGTCAAAGTGACAAATTGATCGAGAGTTATTCTTCAAATGGGTGGCCTTGTTGCATTAATGTTTTCTCATGTGCGTGGCATAGGCATCCCCTCATCCCAATTAATGCATTCATTAATACAGAAGGTTCGATGTTAAAAGATGGTATTTGGTATGGCTTCAGTTTATTTGAAAAGCGGTGTCTGTTTGTCTCAAAATGTTATTTGATAATTTATCAAATAAATGTTTATCTAAATTTTGTGTAAGGAGAAGCTTCATGGTAATATTTCCCCAACATTAAGTTGTTTATCAAATACTTTTTCTCGGTTTTGAAGAAAAATTAAGTATAAACGTTTTTCATATAAATAGGAACATCACCTAAATGTTCCTATATATTAAACATTATTTATGTCGATCTTAAACTCAAACGCAATGCATGATATATCAATTAATTTCCTTATCACCATCTACTGAGATTCTCATGATGGATGGATGGACATTGACATAATGACATTGAAGGAAAAGGAAGGAAACAAGTTGGCTAGCTAGAAACAAAAAACAGTAGTACAAATTAATTAAAACCTCATGAGGTGGACACACACATCACATAGACAAAATTGCAGCAACTGGGCTAGCTTGCTTATTGATGAACACCTTGGTAGATATATCTCTGCAACTCAAAAGATACATATATATGCCTGTAGGAGAGGAGGAGTGGTGCATGAATGCATGTCATCTGACAGTCTAGGGCATTGATGGAGGTTGAGAGTGATGTTGAGGATCCGGCCCTCCAGGTGACACTCTCGTAAATCCTATGTCCATGGGGTGCTTCATTGGACGACTCTCTACTAACCCTCGTAAAATGACGTAGCTACTCATCTTCTTCTTCTTCTTCTGTTCGTTTAGAAGGCTACGATGAACTCGTGCCTCAGATTGCACTGCAGTGAGCACCAATAGGATTAACAGCAACAATATCACCACCTGCCTGGGTGGAAGAGTTGTGTTGGTCGTGGCCATGATTAAAGCAAGCGAGTGGGCTGAACTGAAGCTCTCTATTACTTGTTGACGATTAATATGTGGATACTGAGAGGAGATATTCATGCACATATTTATAGAGCTTGGGGCGCGAGGGAAGAGGCTAAGTGTGTGTGATAGTGGGAAGAACATGTACCCATGTACGTATTTGGTTGTATAAGGCCCAGAAAATTAAGTGTTTTTTTTAATGATGGTATAATGGAAGATCGCCTTGGCAGACAAATCCAGCTAGGTGGAGCGCCTCATCTCATCTCGTCTTATGTGTTTGTGCCGCCCACTCATTTTTCTCCCAATTGCACTACCCATCACCCATCAAATGTCTTTCGTCCCTACTCCCTACTCCCTACTCCCTACTCAACTCAAGGTGCTTCTCCTCATACTTCTTTCTTTGTGGGCAAGTCTTGCGGAATAGGGGTTCCTGCTTCCTGCTCATATATATATAACAATTGGCGACCCATTACTCACTCTCTTATCTTAAGCTGACTTCTGGATGGGTCTGCCCTGGACTAATGGTTTTCCTGCTAACTGAAGCCGGCCCAGCTGCAGAGGACTATATCAACCAGACATAGGCATTTTTTTCTATCTATGGAGGAGAGGGAGAGAGAGAGAGAGAGAGAAGAGAGAGAGAGAGAGAGAGAGAGAGAGAGCCCACGCACTTTCACTGGCACACTGACAAACAAATGGGATCTTGTAGTTGACCATCTAGTCATCGTTAATCTGGATTGTTCATATTAAAGCTGCTTAGCTTTAACTAAAAAAATGTAGATATGAAGCAAAAGGAGGCGCATAGACACGCCTAAGGAAAGAATATAATATCAAAAGGCATAAACCCTGACTAGTCTAATTAGTGAAAGGGTCAGCATCAAGTCAAATTTCCTTGGACAATTCTCATCAATTTGAGCTCTTGCTTTATCGACGATTCGCCACACACAAATGGGTTTCGTCTGTTGAGGATTATTTATGTGATGAAGTATATCCGTAGATCCACATGATGGTTATTAAAGAGTTCTGGTTATTGATATTATACTTCAGAATTTATATTTAAACTCTGTAATCCAATTAATCCTTTCAAGTCTTCAACTCAAAGGAAGAGAATCTCGACACATCTCTTTTTCAAACGAATCAATCTACAAGTGATGGGGAGCATTAGAGTGGACATAAAAAAAAAGATGTATCATCCACATATATAATAAATGGATTTGGATGTCAAATGACCATATCATACAGTAAAGATCGATCGTGATTATTTAACTCTCAACTAGTCAACTGCTTTGCTTTATAAAGTTTTTGTCTCCCTCTTTTATTTTTATTTGGTTGATGATTTATTTTATGAAGGTAATGATACCAATTTGAATGCAGGAAATGGAGATTTCATCATATCTTATCCATTTAAAAAAGGATAGGAAGGACAGGACGGATTTTATTAGATGAATAAGGAATAAGGCATTCTTATTCAAAAGTGCTGGCCTGGTTTTTACAGGGTATCAACGTAGGGCTGCAAACGGATTGGACCGGATTAGGTAATGGCATATCCGATCCGACCCGTTTAGAAAATGCGATAAGGATCCATTGGATTTTCAAAAGTATGGTTCGAAATATATTTTCGGATGTCCTATTCGATTAGAATTATATTTATATTATATATATAATATAATAATATATTAAAATATAAAATAATATATAGAATATACATATAATACGTAAATAATATATAATATATAATATTTCATAATTAACGGATCAGATTGGGTCACAACGAATTGGATCAACCAATATTCGAACTCGATCTGTTAAGTTAATGGATCGGATTTTCTGATCTGATCCAATTTGTTAGGATCAGGAGGGATATCCGACTGCACCTCTTAACAGATGGTATTGAATTCGGATCGGGTCTGATCCAACTTATTTGCAGCCCTACATCAACGTTCTTTAGTGCTGCTAGGCCTGTCCCAGCCTAGGCCTGGGTGCGGGACTAGGCCTAGTAGGGCATCCGAGTACTAATTAATAAATTTTGGTTATTAAAATTAATTTTATAATCAAAATCATAGAAAAATATATCAAAATATGTTATTTATATATTGACATATTATATAATACACACACATAGAGAAGGTATTAACTCTTTGTCATCTAATCCTATCTTTTATTAAAATGCCCTTATTCTTGAATTTGGTCCATCTCTAATTGTAAGGACAAAAAATGTAATTTGGGCTATTACTTTTTACTTCATTCAATTTGTTTTCATTAATCTTATATTTAATTTTTTTTTAAGTATTAAATACAAAACTTTCTCATTAAATCCTATGTTTAGGAGCAACCGAGAAGACAAAGAATTTTCTTTTTTTTTTCTTTTTTCTAGTGGCAAGTAATCAATTTAACCATATGGTCAAATTGATCAGCCCATGATGCCATAGTTAAATAATAAAACTTTTAAAATATAAAAAATAATATTTTTACTTTAATCATATTAAAAAAAGTGTGATGAATAATAATTGCTTTCATTAATGTTGGAAATGAAATACAAAATTTAAAACCATTTCAAAAGTGAAATTATTTTCATATTTGGTAGCAGGTCAATAGTTCAACCTTTTAAGTCAAACAAGTTAACCCTTGAAGTTAAATTAAAAAATAAATAAATAATTATGAAAACACAAAAGTATAAGAATTCAACATTATTTTTATATAATAATGTTAAAAAAAATAAGTGTGATAAACAATAATTGTTTTTACTGATGAAGAAAATGAAATACTAAATTTAAAAACAACCTAAAATGAATTCATTTTCCAATACGGTGGTGGGTTCAACCTTTTAGGTCAAAATGTTTCAACCCTGGATATATTAATTAAATAATTAAAACAAAAAGAAGATGAAAAAACGCATAGATAATTGTGAAAAAACAAAAAATAATTGTAGAGAACATCTAGGCACATATCTAATATTTTTATATTAATTGTATTAAAGAAAAAATAAGTGTAATCAACAATAGCTGTTTTAATTGGTGATAGAAATGAATACAAAATCTAAAACTAAAAAAAAAGTGTGAAATTGTTTTCATGTTTGATGGCAAGTCAACAATTCAAACTTTCAAAACAAATGTACCAACCTTTGATGTCATAATGAAATAATAAAAATTGGAAAAAAGAATAAATAGAAAAAAATAAAAAACATACAATTTTTGTTGAAAACATTAGGACACATATGACAATATCTAATATTTTATATTAATTACAAAAAATAACGTGATAAAGAATAATTGTTTTTATTAATGATAAAATAAAATAAAAAATGGTATAGATAAGTACATGTATCTTTTGGGCCAGGCCTAAAAGAAAAATAGCTGCTCAAACTAGAAATTTGCTTGTTGAGCAAGCCATGTCATAAATGTTCATCCCTATCTCAGGTGGGTGTGGATAGGTTGCTCAAATTTGAGTACTCTTTCCACCAAGTGTGATAATTTCTAGCCAACTCGGCCCATTAATATAAAGTATATGTGTGCATGCATGCATGTATGTGCATGTAAAGATAAAAGGGCAATACCAAAAAAGATGAAAATGTATTTAGATTTTAAATTTTTTCTGTACTTCTAAACACTGCCACTAGTGTGTGTCTGCACGCGCGTGAGAGGAGATCACATCTGTGCCTCATAGAGAGCATTCCATGAGTGCCCCAGAAACGAAACTGTTGTGGCCTCCAATTTTTAAGCTAGTGGTCAACCATCTGGCTTGAATAGTTGAACTCAGCTTCAGTCAGTGCAAGCTCGTTCGAACAGCTTTTATTGCGTTGTATTGAAAATATCTCCCCGTCAAATAAAATAAATAGGAATGGGGATATTCTCAATGCAAGGATGTAAAGACTGTTCCAACACCGCAAGCCTTGCACTGCCGAAGCCGATTTCCAAATTTTCACTTGTGATGTCATAAATGTATATAATAATAATAATTAGAATAATAAAAAATAGTAGAAAATAAATAACGAAGTGAAATCAAGAAAATGCCTCTCTGTCGATCTGATTAAAAAAAAAAAGAATTTAACAATATTCTACAAAAATACAAAATAACCTTGGATTTCTCGATCGGCCTAATGACCTATGCAACCAGAGGTTGAAACCCTTTCGTTGTTCAATTCCCCTAGCTCAGTCAGAGTTCTTCAAAGAAAAAAAAAATGAAACCCCTTTGTCATTTTAAAAAGCATTTGTCATTTCATCGTTGATAAAAAAAATCCCTTTGTTTGAAAGAAGCCCCTTTGTCGTTTCAAAATAACACTTTCTCTGAATTCTTAAATCCCTTTGTCATTTCAAAGAAGCTCCTTTGTCTATGATTTCCTATTCAGACAAAAAAAAAAAAACTAAAAAATTGTGAACCATTGTTTGGATTGAAATGTTTGACGGTTTGAACGGCTGGTTCAGCAGTATGCTGACTTTTTCAACGCTTCTTAATAGGTTAAACGTAGAGGTGTAAATTGGGCCGGGGACCGACTTGGCCCAGCATGGCACGATGGCCCACAGGCTGTGCTAGGCCTAGCATGAAGGTCTGTGCCATGCTGAGCTGGGTGTTCGAAGCCCATGGGCCGGCACGACATGACACACGTGTCCCGTAGCGGGCCGAGCGCGGCCCATCTGAAATATAGCTGTTGGGCTCTCCCCCCCAACGACTAGTTTCAGCTTTTTTTTTTCGGGGGGGGGGGGGGGGTAACAAAAATACCCCCCCCAACAACTATAAACAACCATATTAGGGGGGTATTTATTTATTTTGCTTATGGGGGAGAAAAAATGACATAAATGCCACCTCAACAGCTATATAACAACTAGTTTAAGGGGGATTTTTGGGTAGAGTTATAAATAACTTTACAATGACTAATATACCCCTCCCAATAACTAAATAACAGATACTTTTTTGGGTATTTTGAGCAATTGAATTATGTTCAATTCATATAAATAGCCCTATCCTCCACCAATCTCATCACACCAATTCAACAATTGTTTTAATCTCTTCTCTCTCTCTCTCTCTCATACTCATACATTTTCAATTCTCTACAATCTGAGTAATTCTAATTAACTGATTGTCAGATTCTCCATTCTCCAATTTTCAAGTCTCAACTTTATTGAAGTTTCAATTTTCAACAAGAAGACTTGTTCAACTAGCTCAAGTATCTCAATTTGGGAGGCTTGGACGTTGAAAGGCTTCAATCATTGATATTAAGTTGGGATTTTGAACCGAAAATCCAGGTAAGTTGAATTAGATTAATTTTTATCTTTTTAGAATTAAAAGAAATGGCCAGTTCTTCCGAAAACCGATTCCCCGAATATTCACCATTGATGATATTCAATCGCATCATGATAGTATTAGCACTGATGCGATTGATATTGATGGAAGTGGAACTTTCACCCCCGGTACTGATACTAGGGAAAAAAAGGAGGGCCTCTAAGTTGAGTAGCCCAGTTTGGAAAATTTTCAATGTAGAGGATACTAAGGGAAAGGGAAAAATGGCAGTTTGTCAAGAAAGAAGGAAAGACTTTAGTTGTTGTAGCAAGGGTGATACAAGTCATTTGATCAGACATCTGCTCACACATGAGAAGGAAGAAGATGAAGGGAGAGAAACAACTCAAACTCAAATTGGGAGGAGGAGTAGTTTTGGTACTTTTAAATACTCGCAAGAAAAAATGAGACAAGAATTAGCTAAGTATATTGTACAAACAACCATTTATATTAGTTGAAGATCCAAAGCTTGAAGAATGATTGTGTAATTTTGTAAACCCACAATATAAAAAAGTTTTTATGAATACTATTAGGTCAGATACTTTAAAAATTTTTATTCATATAAACAAAATTTAATTTCTTTGTTATCAAACCTTAATTTTAAAGTTGCAATTACTTCAGATGTTTGGACATCTAAATTTAATATAAGTTATATTTGTGTTACCGGCCATTTTATTGATGAGAATTGGTTTTTGAATAAAAGAATTTTAAGTTTTACTAGGCTTAAATGACCACATACTATCCCAGCTATTGTTGCAAGTATTTTAAATACTTTGCATGCTTATGGAATAGAAAATAAATTATTTTCTATTAGTTTTGATAATGCCAACAATAATGATTCTACAATAAATATTTTAAAATCCCAATCAAGACCATGTTTAAATGGTAAATTATTTCATATTAGATGTGCATGTCACACCTTATATTTATGTATTCAAGATGCCTTGAATATTATTTCTACTCATATTTTTAAAATTAGAAATTGTATTATATATATTAAAAGTTCAGGGCAAGAAAACAAAAATTTAAATATTTATGTCAAAATTATGGTTTAAAATATAAAAATTTTATATTAGATGTAAACCATAGGTGGAGTTCTACCTATCCTATGTTAGAAAGTTGTATTTCTCATAAACAAATTCTTACTAATTTTTATAATTCAAGAATGCCTAATGCTATGATATTTGAGGAAGACTAGGAAATGACAATTCGTATAAGAGATTTTTTTAAATATTTTTATGGTGCAACTAATGAATTATTAGGAATTTATTACCCAACTAGTTGTAATTTACCTAATAAATTAATGGTAATTAGTGATTGTTTTGCAAAATATAGAAATAATCCACAATTTCAATGTATTGTTGAAATAATGGAAAACAAATTTAAAAAATATTAAGAGAACATTTCTCCCCTTTATTGTTTAGTTAAAATATTAGACCCTAGGATTAGGAAAGATGATTTAAATATTTTACTTGAATCATATTGTGAAAATACAAATATTGATATAGGAAATTTTCCTACAACTTGTACAACATCTTCTATTTTTGACCTTGAGCCTAGTAGTAGAAGAGAAAAACATTTTTATCTAATAAGTAAAATGAAGACATCTACTATTTCTACAACAAGTTCATTTACTAAACTTAATTTTTATTTACAAGCAATTTTTTTCTAATTTAGGTGAAGGATCAAATAATTTTGATATTTTAGCCTAGTGGAGTGAACATTCAAAAAATTATCCAGTTCCCGCCGCCATGGCACATGATCTATTAACCACTCCGGTGTCTACAGTTCCATCGAAGTCTTGTTTTAGTGCAGGCACCAAAGTGTTGGACGACAAGAGAAGCTACATGAATGAAGCATAGAGATGTGCATCTACTTCAACGATTGACTAGATGCAGAAGATAGATTATAAAACAAAGGAGGGCATGATACTACACCAGATATTTCACCTAAAGCAGATAATGAAAGTCATGATTCATGAAGTTGACCAGTTGTATAGAATTTTTTTATTTTTTTCAAATTATTGTAATTTGTTTAATTTTATTTAATTTATTTGATTTTTTTTTTATTTTTTAACAATGTAATTTTGTATTTTCAATTTTTAACTATATTGCATTTTTTATATTTTATTAATTTATTCCATTTTAATATTTCATTCATCCAAATATCCAATGATCCAATCATTGTATTTGTAATTTGTACCATTCAAATTTAAATGAAATAAAATTTCTATTTTTCTTTCAATTTGTTATTCCATCATTATTATTTCAATTTGGTTAAGTATTTTTTTTTCATTTATGTGTTAAATAACTTAGATTTCTCATTTCTTAATTTTTAAATAGTTCCTAAGACCAAAGTTTAAAAGAAAGTTAAATATTTAAGTTTTACACTTTTACTTAGAAAAGAAATAAAAATTTTCAAAATAAAACAAAAAACATTCTAGCCAGGTTCGGCCCAGGCTCAAGGCCCTCCCTATGGCCCAGCCTGGCATGGCCCAAGCCCATGGCACGGCTTGTAGCCTGGCCCGACCCAGGCCTGCAACATGACACGGCACGGCACGAGCCCGCACAGGCTTGGGTCGTGGGCCATGTTGAGCTGACCCCCAAAATTACCACCGGGGAGGGCAACACGGCACGGGCTGCTCACTTTACACCTCTGCTTAAATGGAACCTAAATAAGGACCCATTCTCAGATTGACGATTTGACCATTCTGGTCAACAACGGTTTTAAAACACTGAAAAATTGTGCATTAATTGTGGTATGGTATGTTCTAAAATATTGTGATTTAAAATGTATTGTTTATCAAATGAAATGCATTGAATAAATGATATATAAAAGCAATAAAATGTTCTTACCATAAAAAGAAGGAATAAAGTTTGGTGTGTTCTTAAAAGAGAGAAATAAGCATGTTAAGAAATTGCTAAAGATATTTTGTGTTTTAGAGCCAAGAATTATTGTTTTCCAGAAGTGTCACACTCTAAAAGCATGCATGTTCTAGAATCAGTTGGAACATAAGCTCACCATGGTACTAAATAACCCCTTAGGCTATGTTTGGTTTGAAGGAAAAGGCAGGGAAAGGAAGGAAAAAATAGGAAAACCTATACAAGGTCTATAAAGGTTTTTCTACCTTCCCTATTTTTCTTTCAAACCAAACATAACCTTACCCTGTGTTTGATTTAAAGGAAAAAGAAGGGAAACGAAGAAAAAGGTAGAAAAACCTATATAAACTTTGTATAGGTTTCGCTACCTTTCCCTTCCTTTCCCTACATTTTCCTTCAAAACAAGCATAGCCTTAGGGTCAGTTTGAAAAGAATAAAAATACAAATATGTACAATGTAAATACAAGTTTCAGGTTTGTACTCTTCCCAAACTGACCCTTTATAACTTAAAAAGATCAAAAAAATATCTCTTCTTTTGAAAGATGTTCAACCACTGAGAAAACTTGGCTTTCATCTTTTCTACCCAATTCCCATCGGGCAAGTGATTGAATGAAATTTAAGCACACTAGACTTCCTATATATTTCTATACAGCAGGAAGGGGGAAGAGATGGAGTAGTAGATTAATCTCTCAGGTTTTTTGAGAAAATAATGATCTTCTAAGGTTTTAACAGGATAGAAGAATTTATGGCAATTTAGTTTAATTCCTAAGGCATCTGTTTAATTAAAAGAACAAAGATTAATGCTTGATGGATTTATACCATAATCACCAAAGTATTTTCTTATATTTACAGTGCAAATACAAAATATATATAGAAATACCATATACAAGGTATTGCATTATTGTATATGTATATATGTAGTTATATAAAAATTTCATGTATTTTATTTTTTTTTAATTGTTATCTTCTTCTTATAAGGAAGAAAAATTATCTGAGTACCTTAACCCATATCTTTTCAATGCAAGGACTGCAAATTCTGACTTATTTCTTATTAGAATGTAGTATTTAATTAAATAACTAGGTACGATGATTAAAATGAAGGTATATATGATGAATCAATTAATCCTTGGTGTATTTGGAAATGGAACTTGATGATTCCTCTTAAATTTTTTTAATTAGGCCCAAGATCAAATTTCACTCATCACCGTCTTGGGTTTATAAATGCTTCCAATGCTGATAAAAAAGAATTGACTAACTATGATCAATACAAGAGGGGGTATCTCCAGTCCAATAAGACCAGATTTTTGCTCGGAAATGAGCAATCTTATTAGAGGACCTCTTGACGTGTGAACCAATACTGAATAAAAAGATGGGAGGAGCCGTCAGCAGTCAGATACATAGGTGTGTGAAAATCAAGGAGGGAGAGTGAAGGGATACACAGATAAATTGGCCACGTGGTGATTCGGCCAACAAGTCACGGACATACCTCACCAATACCAGTAATAGAAAGTAGAAAACTAGAAACAGAGGTACTCGCATTCACACATTTACTTTAACAAGTAATTAAGTATGTGGGTTGCAGGTGAAAATTTTTTCTTTTTGTTAATTACTTGAATTTTAGATACACATTGAAAATTAACAAATGTAACAGTATGATTAAAACTAAATGTAAATGTTTGTGATGTGCATTGCATGTGTAAATTTTAAATTATAATAACATTTATTATTATTATTGTTATTATTATTATTATTATTATTATTATTATTATTATTATTATTATTATTATTATTATTATTATTAACTTTTTGTATTCCATTTCTATCATAAATAAATATAACTTTTATTTTAAAAATTATGTTTATTTAATATAATGAATATAGAGCATTAATTATAAATGTTTCCAAATGTTTTCGACAAAAGTCTACACTTTTTCTTTTTTTGTGTTTTATCTTTTTTTAAATATTTATTATTCAATTATGACATTATGAGTTTCTTTGAAAAGTTGGACAATTTACCCACCATCTAGATAAGAAAATAACTTTGCTTTTGGGTTCGTTTTGAGTTATATATTTCATCTACATAATATAAATAGTTTCTACTTATCATAATTTTTATTTGACATAATTAATATATTTTTTTTATATATTCTTTTGATTACTTATACTTTTTATTTTTAAAGATTTACTATTTAGCTATCATGTCATAGATTAATCCATTTGATCCAAACCACTAACCCTCCACCCAAAAAGAAAAATAATTTGATTTCTATGTTGACATTTAATTATGCATTACATTTCCATCATTGATAAAAGTACTTCTTATGTATAATACTTATTTTTGTTCAATATAATGAATATATAATATTAGATATGTACCCAGTAGTTATTTTTTATAAATATAAAACATTAGATATGTGCCCAAATCTTTTTATTTTTTCATTTTTGTGATTCATTATATTTTTTATTTTTAAAAAATTTATTAATTGATTATGACATCATTTCATTTCTAGGTTGATTTTGAATTTGACATTCCATTTTTAACATTAATAAGAATACTTCTTATATTTTTTAAATTTGACATTCCATTTTCAACATTAATAAGAATACTTCTTACATTTCATACTTGTTTTTGTTTGGTATAATAAATATAAAATATTAGAGATATGCCCAATTATTTTTATTTTTATTTGTATTATATATTTAATTTATTTTATTATTTAACTATGATATTATTTATTAACCCATTTGAACCCATATGGTAGAATTGCTTACCCACCACCGGGAGGGAAGAAAATGATTTTTTTTAATTCATTTTTTTAAATATTTATTTTTATACTATTAAAATTAATGTTATGGATTTAATTAATAGACTTTAATGATTAGAAAAATATATCTTAAATGTGAAATTTAATTAGAGAATATACCTTATATATGAAATTTAATGAGTGAAAATAGAAAAAATAATTTTATTTCTAATTAGTTTTAAAGTTTGCATTCCATTTTCATCACTAATAAAATCATTTCTTATTTATCATGCTTATTCTTGTTTAATATGTAGAATATATATGATGTTAAAATTTTTTCCATTTTTTTAATTCCTATATTTTTTGAATTTTATTATTTAATTGTGACAACATAAATTGTCCCAATTGACCCAAAATGATTTAATTTCTTACCACCACCTAGATGAAAATATTTTTTTCAAGGTATACTTTAAAAGTATAAGTTTTTGTGTTATTGAAATTATTAATTTATTATATATGGATTTAATTAATAGAATTTAATGATGAGAAGAAACAAAAATGCCCTAAATATATGATTCAGTGAAGGTGAATGCAAGTTAATACCTTAAATGTTAGATTTAATGAGAGGGAATGGAATGCATTGAATATCTTAAAATTACTTCTTTTCAAGTCATTTAATATTAATAACCAATTACCCTAGTTACCCTCTTTTTTTTTTATCAATAAATTTAAATATAGAGGGATAAATTTTATCCTCAAAAAATTTGAGAAATATTATTGAGACCATTATACTTTTTAAATTAGTATAGATGTACCCAACCAGTAGGAGCTGCAAAAGGACCACCGAAAAGTTGGGTATAATATTACTGAGAATATTGTCACTAACTGAATCAATGCCATGAGTGCACGCCGTTAAATCAGTAAATTTTAAGCATACCGACGTTGGCATTTGTGATTGGCAGGTGTACTCGTCCAGTGCACCCATGGGTGCATAGAACGTGGACTCAGAGAAGATGGATGTAATGACAAAAGATGGCTGGATTATCTTCTGTTGAAACAACTTATTTCTTGCTTTTCAAATATGCCACATGATGACTGCTATTTCTTCAAATGGTGAATAAGGTTCCAAAATTCGAGGAAAGCAATCTCAACATTTTATCTTTCTTGTTCACCTTTCTAATTTAAAGAAGATCCAGTGCTAACAAATGTGAACCAGAGATCTGTTGTAAAAGGTTTTCTTCTACCATCACTAAGAAAACATGATATTGGATTGTTCACAAAAAGCGGTCCGGTGAGCAACCTTGTCACCTTATCGCTACTCCTTCCCTTGTCCTAAAGAGTATACGGCTAGCTCATATTTAAACTTAGAATTATAAATCTTAGGCCGAGACCAGGCCCAACTCAAATTTCAACATTGACCTATATTTTGGACTAGACCTAATTCTAGTTTCTAGGTATTGGGCCTTGGGCTGGCCCCAAATGTCCAATTTTAAATGTATTGGATTGGATTTGATTTATATTAGATTTTGATTGAATTGGATTCAGTCCATTTGTAAATGGACTCGCATTGAATTGGATTAGGTTGGACCAAATCTTGTTCAATTAACACTTTTATTAACGTGGAACAAGGTGAAAAAGAGCAGCAAAAGAAAAATTTTAGTGGAAAAAATCAAAATTTTAGAAATCTACATACTTTTACAAAACAAAAGGTGCAAGTGTCAAGATATGCAATCAATCAAACACCTAATATCTCTAAAGATATTAAATCTCCACACTACAAATTCCAAATTCACCCTAATCCAGTGCAAAAACTAGTAAGTTAAGGCTTGTTTGCTGATGAACATGAAAATAAAATGTAAAATGCATAGCAGAACAGATACTGGACCCAATTCAGTCAAAATCACACATAATTAAGGAGATACGGTAACAGATAAAATGCATAAACGTAACTGACTACTACAAACTTGTATTGCAAAAACAAGCCAAACAGATAGGGTAACAGAAAAATATGGTCTTTGCTGCAAAATAGAAAAGTTTGTTTTACTAGTCATCTCCACCAATACGCCAAAACAATATAAATATATACCTTAAGTCATTATTGTTGTAGCTGTGGAGAGAGATCTAGAGAGAGAGAGAGAGAATCCTCAAATGAAACCCATGTATCTCTTTGCTCAACTTATTAAAATCATTCGTCCTCCTTCCACCCGTCTGCTGTTGTTTGTTATCGTGATTTGGTTACAGGCACCGATCGTACAATAATGTAACGATATACGGTTCTAACACAAAACATTGCTCTGGTTCGATCTTGTTCTTGCGCTTGTATATTATACATTGTACGTGCTTGTTGGAAGTGCAAAATGTCGAGACTATGGATTCTCATTTATCAACTCACCATTGACCAATTAGAGCTTGCGAGAGTATTTTAATGCAACCCTCTTCCTTTGTGTTGTTAGATAGGTGCCCTCATTACTATTACAAGGCCACAAATTAAAGAGTAGAGGATTACACATTTGCACTACGCTAGTCAATGATATAGAGGATCAGTGCATTGCACGTGCCTCCACAAGCCTCCTGCATGCACTAGTGCCAAACCCCACTTAACCAACTTGCTCACATTTTGCCAATCAATCCCTAAAATTCATCGGCAACTAATTAATATATTAATATATAATAATTTTTTCAACAAATTAATTAATTAATTGTGATAATACTCATATATATAATCTTAGGAATCTTTTACATCTCTTTCTACTCTTTTTTTTCTTTAATGTCGACGTTTGTGGAGTGTAGTAGGGCAACTTTAGAGGGGGAGGAGTGAAAATATAAAAAGGATTTATTGTAGGGTATCCCAAAAAGAACAAAAAAGCAGTAGACAGTGTGAAGGCAAAAGAAGGTCCTTTGAATATTCATGCATGTCTGCATGATCAGTAAGCGATTTGATCGGGAATCTCTGTTGGGTTTTCTTTTATTGCATTATTAAGAGGGGAGAGGAGTATCAGTTGGATCTGCAGGAATTTAGAAAGAATTAATAAAGGCATGTTAGGTAAGCACAACGAGTGAGCTGAGTGAGAACGTAATAGCTGTGTGACATATGTCTCATTTAATGTGTCTTTCATCCATGTATTTTTGTTCCGTTAGACAGAAATTATCCATTATTTTATTATTTTGGTCAAAATAACTAAAAATAAAAACAATGAAAAAAGAAAACCTAAACGTATTGGGAGTTGGAACTCATTTATATATATATTTTTAATTTTTAATTATTTTTATAAAGATAATAAAATAATAGATAATTTTTCTGTAACGGAACGAAAACATTTAGATGAAAAGCACATTAATTGAGACATATGTTACACAGCTATTACGTGCTCATTCGTTGTGCTTACCTAACGTGTCTACTACATCCGGACCTTGGTTCAACGTACTTAGCTTTAGTCTCAAGGCCTGTTTGGGAGGGGCTAAGCTGAACATAACTTTGGTTCATCTGCTGCTTTCATTTAATTATCTCCATAAATAACATAAACTATGTTTGTTGATAATTATTTATAGATGACACCGGAGTGTCTACATGCATGGAGAACGCGCGACATACCCAAAATTGAAATTGAATTTAAATAGCTCATCTAAGAAATTTACAGTCACATATTCTCATTTGAAGTTATGTTTCATACTAAGTTGTAAAATTTTGCATGCCAATCTAAAAGCTCTTAAAGTCTACTTCCCAATGCATCAAATGAAGTAAAATTTAGAGTTTTCCGTGCAAAGTTATGGCTAATTTTCTAGAAATATGTAATTCTGATTGTAGGACTCTAAAAATGCATTAAGTCTAAGTCTTTTGAATTTTTCTATATCTTCTCTATTTTCTAAGTCTAAGTTTTCGAGAGTAATTCATGAATCCTATAACTTGTGATTCATTGTAAGTAATTATCTTAGCATTTACTACTTAGTTGGAGGATTGTTCCAATCAAGTCTATATAAAGCCCTGAAGCTTAACGCACTAGAATTTTGAATTGAAACAGTTGAGCCTTTGGTTTTTCTTAGAAGGTTTTTTTCTATTGTTTAGCTCTTATCCCCCTTGGTGGATTTCTTAGAGCGGTGAGCTTCCTTGGGTTTTTTCATGCGTCTCTCTCCTCAACCCCACTGTGAGATTTTTCCAACATCAAATTGGTATGTATGATCAAAGCATTTTCCCATATCATTATTAGGTGCAAAAGAAATCAAGATTTGTTAGATAAGTCAGTAGAACCCCTCAAGGCTCTTCGGATAAGCTTTTAAAAGAGGATAAGTAGAAAACCCTTCAATTGGCTTATCGATAACCAATTTAATTCTGAAATTTTCACCAAACATATGGACAGCCACAAGGCACTACGCTTCAGCCCTCTCAAATAGGCGCTTAAAAGTCATTTGATAACAGATAAAGTGGTTGAACTGAATGGCTTATTGCTAAGATGCTCATGGTTCAGTTCAGTTAACCGAACCATGTGCACATATTTGAAACTGAGTCGGTACCTTCAGTTATAAATGTCAAACCAAAACCGAACCGAATTAGTTGGTTAACCAGTCAATCAGTTAACCAACTGATAGGTTTAATTTTTTTTTTGTTTTTCTATTTTTATATTTATAATATATATTATAAAATTATAAATATATAAGTCAATTTTTTAAAAACTGAATATAATGTATAATTACATTTTACAAATGTATATATATATATATATATATATATATATATATATATATATGTATGTATGTATGTATGTATTGTTTTATATTTATTTTATATTTTATTTCAATTTAAATTTATTTTTAAAAATTCTAAAGATTGGGATTTGAGGCCAAAAAAAGGGTTTTTTGGCAAAAATAGTGGAGGAAATCAGGTTGCAGCATTGACCCATAGCGTCCACGAGATGTCCATTACTTAATCGTTTTTCAAATGGGTGCAACTTGTGGGGTATGACCCACCTTCGAGTCCGAGGTCGGTATTATATATATGCTGTACATCGAAACTGAATGCCGCAAAGCACGATGTCTATATATAAATCTGCATCAGAAGTTTATGGGTTGACCATAGAATCTTTAAGTACAAACACTGAAATCCCAAAAGAGGAGTAAAGGAGTGTCACTTTTGATCCCTATGGAGGATTTCCAGTCCCACCATATATAATTAAGAAAGGAAAGCTAAGTATCTTTTGCTAATCCCCATTCTCTTTGTTTATTCTATTCGCCATCTCTATCTTTATCCATTCATGATGAAGTATCAGACCACTTAAATCTTTTTGGAACCTCGATTCGTTATTGCTCCAAAGATTAAATAAATAAATCCTAATGAGCTAAGCAAACTTTCTAATACCAACTATATATGTTTTTTAATAATAAAAGTGAGATATGTTAGTTTGCCTCTAGCAGTTGCGCGCCCATTATCCATAGAGAAAAATGCTAAGAACAACCACCCAAAGCAAGTTCATGTATTCAATCACTGCAAAATGATTGCACATGCCTTATATTATTAAAAACCCAGAAATCAAACATTGAAGCTCTTCACTCTGATTGCACCAAAAACAAAAACAAAAACGAAATCGAAAACGAAAAGACTCTTCCCTCCCGTCGTTGATGATCGAGCTATCTTTCACCTACAACACAATCAATCTCCTTAGGATGGATCCATGGAGTGATGCTGGGGGTCAGGTCCGCTGGGACTCAGTCGTTTAGACTCGTCGCTTGGGGTTGGCTCCTCTTTTTCCTTCCCAACTATATCTGCTTCTTGGGTGCCATTCGTAACTGTTTGAAATGATTCACTTAGCTTCCTCCCCTCTGGAAATGGCGACTGAAGAGGGCGAGGTTGGGACCTCAGAATTGAAAGAAAGATGAAGATTAGGCACACCCAGAACTTCAGACTAGACATTCTTCTTCTCTCTTAGACCTCAAGAGTCAAGACTACTACTCTGGATGGATGTCCAAACTAGGTCGATATATGTGGGTATATATACACAACATTTGAGTTCATTTTTTTCTCTTTTACCATATATTATAACATAGTGGAAGTAAGATAGGCGTGTTTTACACATTTTCTAATCTTTGTGGGCTCATTCATGCACTGGAAAATTTTTCGCATGCGTTTTGCAGTCATTCACCCATAAGAAAAGAAAAGTCCACCAATTTCTGTAGAAAATTAATGAAAACCTTGGACCCTAAGCTTCAAGCCAATCTCCTTCGCTGAGGGCCTTAAGAATATGTGTGTCTAGTCAGTTTTGATGCTGTAAAGTTCACAGAATGAGCTATTGCCCTGTAATGCTTTCTCTTTCAGACATAAAGGTGACATTTTTGGCTGATGCTTGAGCACTCTCTCTCTCTCCCTCAATTTGTCCAGTACTGTTAATAAAAACCTAAGTCTGCTTGTTGTCTGTACTGGTCATTCTTATTGCTAGCCAACGAATCCAACCCTTCTTCTGTTGTTTCTTGATGTTTTTCTAGAGTATTCTTTACTGTGAGCTTGGTGATTGGACTAACCCACTTGGAAATTGAGTTGGTTGTTTGTACGAGAGAGAATGCAAACGTAGGAAAATGCAAGAGATAAGGCTTCCAATTAATCCATCTTGCATGCGCTTGTTTCTTGAGTGCTGGATCCACAGAGAATTCGAGTTTTGATACATTAGATTGTAAAAGAAGCAAAATAGTTAAAATCGTCATATCCATATTCACTAGAACCTCTTTGAATTGTGAATTTGTGAAGCAACGAGAGAAGTTTTAAGTAATCATTTTGATAAAGCCCATTTCGGCAAAAGCAAACTATGAATTAAGTTACGTTGTTTTTTTTATATATTTATTGACATAAAATTGCAATTAGTCATAATTATAGTTGGCGTCATCTTGACAAGATAGAATACTATGAAGGATAATCATGACAGGTTTGAAAGCTGATGACGAAAGAGAAAAGGGAAATAAAGATACAAATTAATGAAGAAATGTTGATGCAAGGAAAGAAAAACTATTGGTTGAAAAGTTTAGCATCGGTTGCCAACTTTGCTATCCAATTATCCATTAAATGGGTTCAACTATACAAGTTGCAACCTGAAGAAAAAAGCCAATAGGAAGATTTCTTTTGGCCGGGTATCTCTACTTGCAGATAAAGAAGAAGAAAAAAACAGATTTTACTATTATTGGCGTGTTTATCGTTAGTTAGATGCTGCCAGATAAGCTTGATCTCTCCTCCAAGTATATCACACAGCCGACACCGGCCATAGCCCAAATAAGGATAAAGGAAAAGAAACAAAAAGAAAAAGATCAGACCTGATATATTGCTTTGGATCAGGGTCCCCAAGTTAGCTGTCCTGATGGCATTAATTCTTTTGTTGGTGGGTCATCCTAGAACCAATATCAATAAGTGAGATAACATACTTTGGATCAATATACATTTCAAGAGTACTCTTGCCAAACAATCGCCATTGTGATGCTTTAATTTCCATGCAAAACCAGAAACAGTACATGGAAAATGGAAACTTGGACCAACTAACAAAGCTTTAGCCTACTATTACCAATGCTTTTTCAACTCACGTTCTTTTCTTTTTCAACTCAGATTCAGATAACGTGAGAAAGCTACCTTATATATAACCAGGTTAAATGAGTTTTTTTTTTTTTTGAAGGTGATTTTATACCATTCTCTTTTTAACCCACAAATAAGGCTTAGTATGCGTTAAGCCAAACCCTTATCCTCTCCTAATAACCGTTAGGTGAGGAGATGAACATGAGTTCAAGGACCAGAAAATGATAGAATTCTAACAGAACCATTTGATAATGTAGTTGTACATTTTAAATTTAAGTCTATATATTTCAAACTTTTGAATTTAGTTTGTATTATACAACTATAGAATACATTTTATATCTCACCATTAAACTTATCGGTTAGAATTTATTCTTCGCGAAAACTCTTATCTTTAATTTATGGTATCAGAGCCAACACTCTGAAACCGAAGCATCCACTGATCTCTCTTGCACTCATCCAATTCACCATGCATTTGGATTGAATTTCGCACCTCTGATTGCAGTAAAGCTCGATGGTCTCAACTTTCTCGTCTAGAGATCACAGTTTCCTCCAGTTCTGAAACCCAGAAGAACTGATGGGTTATATTGATGGCTCGTATCCTAGACCGTCCAAGTACATCGAGACTTCTTCATTTAGAACCCTTACCCTGAGTATGATTTTTGGGTATTAAGGAAAGCTCTCAAGGTAACTTCACAAGATTGACAGTTACCAATGGAGGCTCTTTGTCCAGAATAGCAGCTACTAATAAAGAATATTTAGTAGCTTCCAATGAGAGATCTCCTCCGGTTACCAATAAAGTTTCTTTCACGATTTGGCAACCACTAAATTAGAAAGAAGAATTAATTAGAAATCTTTGTACGTATGCAATTGCCTATTCTATTTTTAGTTTCTCTATTTATTCTTTGATCTTTGTGTATATATACTGTACCCATCTCAGCCTGGTTGACAGGTCAAGCAATAAAATAATTCTTTTATTTTTTTATTTTCTCTCTTCTACAATTTTATCTTGGTATCAGAGCCTATGGCATCTCACAGTGCTGATTCGTTTAAAGCTATGAGCTCCAACTCTTCTGGTATTCAGAACATGACTACAACAGTAACCATGAATTCCATTCCCAACATTTCTCTGTATCTCACCATCAAATTGGATGGAGAAAATTTTCTTCTATGGAGGGCTCAACTTCTGCCAGTTCTCAAGGCCTACGAACTGATGGGCTTGATTGATGGTTTGACCAAGGCAACACCAGAGGAAATTATAGATTCCAATGATGGTAGTAAGAAAATTCTTAACCCAAACTATTCTTCATGGGTACAATTGGACCAGCTTGTTTTAAGTTGGCTTGTTGCATCTCTTACAGATGGCGTATAGCCCAAGTTGTTGGACTGTCTACTACAGTCGAAGTTTGGAGTGCCCTAGAAAGATTGTTTTCTTCTCATTCACGATCTAGTGTGCTACAACTAAGGCGACAGTTATAAAATCTTAAGAAAGGCAATTTGTCTATAAGTGAGTATGTTCAGAAAGCAAAAACTATTGCAGACAATTTGTCTACTATTTCTGAACCGGTAGCTAAGGAAGACCTTGTTCTTTACATCCTATCTGGACTAGGAAGCGAATATGAATCTCTCATCACTGCTATTACAAATAGAATTTATATTGATCAGTTAGGCATCAATGAAGTTCTTGGTCTACTACTTAGCCATGAATCTTGGCTTGTTCAACACAATGTTTCCAGTGAAGCTCCCAATGCCAATATAGCTGCAAATAACAATAATAATGGCAAGAATAGCAATAATAATTCTTAGTTTCAGAATAGCAAAGGGAACTCTGGCCGCAACAGAGGCAGGGGGCGTGGCAATCAGTCTGGATGGGGACAATGTTGAGGTTGAGGTAATACAATTATCTACTAGGTATGTAACAAACCTGGCCATGGTGCACTCAAGTGCTACAAACGGTACGACCTCTCATACCAAGGAGAAAATAACCACACTTCTCCAAATCCTGCGACTACGTTTCATAGTGGTATGTCTTCCTACAATGGCTCAACAACTAATTTCGATCTTGCTTGGTACCCTGATAGTGGAGCAATTCATCACATGTCTCCAGATACTGATAACTTACAGAACAAGTCTGAATTTTTTTATACGGATCAAGTGAAAGTTGGTAATAATGAAAGTTTGACAATTAAGAGTATTGGTTCTTCTTCATTAAATTATGATCATTATCTATTTAATCTAAAAAATATTTATCATTTTCCTACCTTGACGAAGAATTTGATCTCTGTTAGCAAATTTACAAGAGATAATGATTTAGTATTTGAATTTCACCCAGATTTCTTTTATTGAAGGATTGTGTGGGGAGAGTTTACTCAGAGGACCCAGTAGAGATTGGCTCTATCAGTTCCGAGAGCCATTGATAACAGAAAAAAATTAGCTAAAGAACTTGTTGGAGAATGAGCCTCTTTCTAGGATTGGCATCATCGCTTAGGACATGCATCATTGAAAACAGTTAAATTAGTAATTTCTAAATTTGGTTTACCTTATTCAAGACATGTAGATGTTCAATTTGTTTATGAGGCTTTCCAATTAGGCAAAGCACATTGTTTAAATTTGCCAATTTCTTCTAGTAATGTCTCTTAGCCTCTAGAGTTAATTTACTCAAATATGTGGGGACATGCCCTAGTTTTGTCTACAAAAGGATACAAATATTATGTTTTGTTTATGGATGCATATTCAAAGTTTTCTTAGATTTATCATATTGAAAGGAAATCAGATGTGTTTGATGCTTTTGTTAAATTTAAGAGACATGCTAAAAATTTATTTTCCATTAAAATTAAGATGTTTCAAATTGATTGGGGATGAGAGTTTCAAAAATTATCCCCCTTCTTGGATAGTGAAGGAATTTTACATAGAGTTAGCTGTCCTCATACTCATGAATAGAACAGAAATGCTGAAAGGAAACACCGACATATTATTGAGTCCAATCTCTCTCTACTGGCGTCCTCCTCTCTCCCCAAATCCTTTTGGGTCAAAGCAGTAGAAACTGTAGTGTTTCTCGTTAATCGGTTGCCTACTCCAACACTTGATAATCTCTCTCCTTATGAAAAGTTGTTTGCGGAAACCTGATTATTCTATATTATGGAGTTTTGGTTGTGTATGCTATCCTTTCATTGGGCCATATAACAAGCACAAGATGGACTATAGATCGATTAGATGCATTTTTGTTGGATATAGTTCCTCTCATAAAGGGTACAAGTGCTATAATCCGGTTACTTCACAAGAATATATTGCAAGACATGTGGATTTTTATGAGAAATAGTTTTCGGGACTCTCTCAAGAGAGAAATTTTTCTCAACCTCTGAATTCGACACCAGTCACCCTGCTACCTGTTCCTTCAGTCACTGATGCGTAGGAGAATGATATCACCTCTCATGACCTTCCGTCTCTTAAACAAGGTATAACTGCAAATTCATCTCCCATTGATACTTATGAGTCTCTATCTCATGATGATAATCAGATAGCTCAGCCACAATAGAGAACGCGACTGATTCAAGATATTCTCGACACCACACCTGTTGTTCCTGCTTCGGCTGTATGAAACATTCTATAACTACCCATTCCATGAGATCCCACCGTGCGTAGACTATCACAAGGTATCCCTTACCTGAAGGGCTACTTGCAGATGGTAGTCCGAATGATGCAAAACCAACTTCCTATGCTCAAGCATCCAAGTCTACACACTGGCGCACTGCTATGGTATCTGAATTTCATGCTCTCATATAGAATGGTACATGGAAGCTTGTTCCTTATGACTCTTCCATGAATGTTGTTGGCTCTAAGTGGGTATACAAAATTAAGAGAAAACCTGATGGTTCTGTGGAACGATACAAATCCAGACTAGTAG
Organism: Nelumbo lutea; assembly: GCF_056320005.1. Lineage (NCBI taxonomy): Eukaryota > Viridiplantae > Streptophyta > Magnoliopsida > Proteales > Nelumbonaceae > Nelumbo > Nelumbo lutea. The sequence continues at coordinate 130,862,956 of NC_142684.1, forward strand.
CTCAGGGTTTCTCTCAAATTCCCGGTGTCGACTTCACTAATACTTCCAGCCTTGTTGTTAAGCCAGTCACTATCCGTACAGTTTTATCTTTGGCTACCTCACAAGGGTGGGGCATTAAGCAGCTAGATGTTCACAATGCCTTCTTGAATGGATTTATTCAAAAAAATATTTATATGAAACATCCTTGGGGTTTTGAGGATTAGACGCGTCCAGATAATGTCTGCAAGCTTAAAAAGGCTCTCTATGGTCTTTGTCAAGCCCCTTGGGCTTAGTTCTCTTGACTTAGTAGAAGACTTCATGATCTTGGCTTCAGAAGCTCTTAGTGTTGATCCCTTTCTCTTCATCTACACCAAAAATAATATTTCTTTATATGTTTTGGTTTATGTTGATGATATTATTGTTATTGGTTCTTCTGCTGCTCATGTTTCTCAACTCATTTTGGATTTGTCTCGGAGTTTCTCTCTTAAGGATCTCGGCTCTCTACACTATTTTCTTGGAGTAGAAGCTCATCGTGACAAGACTGAACTATTTCTTTCTCAAAGGCGTTACATTTTTATCTCCTATAGAAAACTAATTTGGCAGGCTATAAACCCTTGACCATGCCTATGGCTCCCATATCTAGATTGTCTAAATTTCAGGGAGACCCGCTCCCTGATCCAACTCAGTATCGCAGCATTGTCGGGGCCCTGCAGTAAGTTACACTTACATGTCCAGATGTGGCATTTGCGGTGAACAAAGCCTATCAATTCCTTCAGAACCCGACCAATGGTCATTGGATGGAAGTGAAACGCATTTTGCATTATCTCAAAGGCACAATTGAGCATAGACTATTTTTTGCATCTAATTCTCTTGGTTATTTAGTTGCTTTTTCAGATGTTGATTGGGCCGGTTGCCCTGATAACCGCCAGTCTACAACAAAATTATTATGGCACAAAGCCGAATTTCGCTCATTAGATAAATCTACAACAAAATTATTATGGCTTCAATCTCTACTACGTGGCTTGGGTGTTTGTCAATCTGTTCCTCCTATTCTTTACTGTGATAATATTGGTGCCACATACCTGGCAGCGCATCCGGTGTTTCACGCTCATACCGAGCACATCAAAGTGGATTTTCATTTTTTGCATGATCATATTCTCCATAAAAATCTAATTGTTCAATATATCTCTACTGATGATCAGCTAGCCGATATCTTTACTAAACCTCTTGCTCCAATTCGGTATGATTTTCTCTAGTCCAAGCTTCATGTGCTTCCTGCCCCGTTTTGCTTGAGGGGGCATATTAAGGAAAGCTCTCCAAAAGGTAACTCCACAAGACTGGCAGTTACCAATGGAGGCTCTCTGTCTAGAATATCAGTTGCTAATAAAGGATCTTTAGCAGTTGCCAATGAGAGATCTCACACAGATTTGGCAACCACTAAATTAATAGCAGCTAGTAATAAAGGATCTTTAGCAACTGCCAATGAGAGATCTCCTCCAGTTACCAATAAAGACTCTCATACAGATTTGGCAACCACTAAATTAGAAAGAAGAATTAATTAGCAAGAATTAATTAGAAATCTTTGTACATAGGCAACTGCCTATTCTATTCTTAGTTTCTTATTTATTCTTTGATCTTTGTGTATATATACTATACCCATCTCAGCCTGGTTGACAGATCAAGCAATAAAATAATTCTTTTATTTTTTTATTTTCTCTCTTCTACAATTTTATCTTTGGGAAACTCAAGACCAAACGTTGTTCGTCAGCTTGATCTTATCTTCTCTCACTGAGGCCATCATGGCTCAAGTGGTTGGGTGCAATACCTGCTCATGAACTTTCGGTGAAGCTAGAAACTTTCTATGCTTCAAAATCTGATGTAGTTATCATGCAATTACGTAGCGAACTCAGAAGCCTCAAGAAAGGTACCCGATCCATGAGAGCCTACTTACTGGATTTCAAAACTATTGCTGATAAATTGGCTGCTGCTGGACATGTATTATCCGTTGGAGAAAATGGGGTCACTGTAACTTTGGAGGAGAAGCTCTGAGGCGCGTCTGAAGACACTATCTTTAGAACATTATTTGCCCCCACTCAGTTTTACTGAGTTTGCTGTTAGGTTACAGGCAAATTCGTTCCCAGGATACAATAGAGCCTTGGGCAAGAATCTGCAACTATCAAAGTTGAAGAGTCTCCAAAGAAACCTTATGTGAGACTGTAGCAGATCAGACTGAGAGAGAGAGAGAGAGAGAGAGAGAGTGAATTTCCAAATCGTGTATTTTGGAGTCTGATTCATGCTCCTTAAATAATTTGTGAAGAGGTATGAAGAAAAGGTAGGTGCTAGTTTAGAGAAGGCACCTTGAACAGTCACAATTTTAAACATTGTGATTGTTTAAAAAGTAGTTAACAGTTGGTGACTGTTAAGTTTGAATTGTGCCTCTTGATCACACCCGATCGAATCGTGACCATTGATCTCATCAATGGTGACCAATGGTCATCAATGCACCAAAACCAGAGCCGCCCATCGCGAGCCACGCGGGTGTGCACAAAGTGCGAGCAAAGTGCACCTCTAAAGCACCTCATTGCGCAGCACACGCGCACAAACGCGTGCGTGCACGTTACGCAGTATCGAATCCCCATACTCTCCATTACTAATACTAAGGAGTGTAAATCAGCTTCTATTGAAATACTGAAAACAAAATTTATAATTTTCCAATGTGGGACAAGTTCAAAACTGGGTTTTGTAAGAGAAAAACTGATTTTTTCAATCAAGTGTCTAGGTGCAATTTCTCATGTAATTGACCAATCAAACCCATTGGATTTAATCTCTAATGAGATTAAAATCCAACAATCCCCCACATTGATTGATCAATTACATAGTTCTCTCTCAATCCAAACTACTATGACACAGTTATGCATACAAAAGGTGTTATTAACTTAAACCTCTTGTTCGTATAGTTATCTCAAAGCCTTGTCAAAGTTATTGGTGGTAAGACTTTAAACCAATTACTTTCAAAATAGACCGGAGACACCTATACACACAAAAATGTCCAGTCTCTGCAAGAGTTTCAAGTTTTGCTCAACACTGTTATGGCCATGTGCTTCTTTCCTGGTTTCATGAACAATCCCAAGAGCAAACCCAAACCCTCATGAGAAGCGGCACCACTTCTATGTTCACATAGGTGAAGTTCCACTATGTGCTCCGTTATTTAACACATTTCAGAACTTCATTAAGAGTTTATCTCAACCTCTCATCATAACTGACAACACTGTTTATGTTGTGATGGGAAATTTCTCAATGTCAGTGCTAACAGTCACATTGCTGTAACTTGTTGTTACTCATTAAACTCAATACTGATGGTTTTTCAATTCAAGTTGGGTTACCATTACAGGTGACTAAGTAAAGGGTTTTAATCATATCTCTTTGGTTGTCATTCTTACCAATTCTCTGTCCAAGCCTTTGGTAAGAGGATCAGCCAAGTTTTTACTTGACCTTACAAAGGTTATAGTGATGACTCCATCTTGAATCAGTTGCCTAACAAATTCATGTCTCAGACTTATATGTCTGGACTTACCATTGTATGTACCACTGTAGGCCCTTGACAGAGTTGCCTCACTATCACAATAAATGGAAATTGGAGGCATACGATTAGGCCAAAGTTTTATACCCAATAATAAATTCCTAATCCATTCGGCCTCTTTTCCAACAGCCGCTAAGGCTATGAATTCAGATTCCATGCTCGAGTGAGATATACAAGTTTGTCTCTTGGATGCCCAAGAGATTGCACCCCCACCAAGGACGAAAATCCATCCAGATGTAGACTTGTTATCTCTATTACCGGTAATCCAACTTGCATCAGTGTACCCTTCTAGTACAGCCAGATAATCACAGTAAAACAAGTCAAGTTCCAAGGTTCTCTTGAGATACCCAAGAACTCTCCCAATTGCCTTCTATTGCTCTACACCGGGATTACTTGTAAATCGACTGAGCTTACTTACTACAAATGCAATATCAGGTCTGGTACAAAGCATAGCATACATCAAACTTCCTACTGCACTAACATACTCAAGTTGTGCAATATCTTTACCAGTATTTTCTACTAGCTTTATACTAAAATCATATGGCATGCTATATTCTTTAAAACCTAAATGCTTAAATTTCTCAAGTACTTTCTCAATATAATGTGATTGACTTAATGCATAGCCCCTACTATGCTTTTTAACTTTTATTCCCAAGATGGTATCTACTTCTAAATCTTTCATCTTGAAGATAGAGGATAAGTAGTTTTTAGTTTCTTTTGTGCCAACCATATTGGTACCCACAAGAAAGCGGTTTTAACATCCATTTGGTGAACAGATAAGTGATAAATGGATGCTAATGCTATGAGTGTTCTAATAGAAGTTGTTCTAGCCACTAGTGCATAGGTGTCAAAATAATCAATCCCTTCCTTTTGACTGAATCCTTTGGCTACCAATCTAGCCTTAAAAGTTTGTACAGTTCCATCAGGGTTGTATTTTCTTCTAAACATTCATTTACATTGTATTGGTTTTGATCCTGAAGGCAGATCTACCAGTACCCATGTGTTATTTGACATTATTGAATCCATTTCATCATTTATAGCTTCCTTCCAAAATGCAGCATCTCTAGAGGTCATGGCCTCACTATAGGTTTCTGGATCATTTTCAATGTTTAGGACAATAGGTATTTTATTTAAAATCTTCTCTCTATCAGCCTCAACCAAAAATACAATTGACTGAGTAGAGATAAAATCTGAACCTAAGTGTTTCTCTGTTCTTTGTCTTTGACTTCTTCTAAGTCCTATTGTAAGTGTTGCAGTTGTGTCATTTCTTCTTTCAGTCTCATTATTATCAACAGGTATTGAGATCTGAGTTTCTCTGTCATTTTCTATGGATTCATTTTCTGTAGATTCATAACACAGTTTATTTTCAAAGAATTCAACATTTCTAATTTCAATTATTATGTTGGACTCTAAGTCTAGAAGCATAGGCCTTGATATGTTCTGCATATCCAACAAACATAATTTTCTTAAGTCTAAGTCCTAACTTGATTCTTTTAGGATGTGGAACTCTATAATATGCTAAGCACCCCCACACTTTTAGATATGTTAAATTAGACTTTTTTCCTGTCCATAATTTATATGGGCATTTGTTATTAACTCTATAAACAATTCTATTATATAAATGGCAGGCTGTTAGGAGTGCTTCCCCCCATAGGTTTAAGGGTGCATTAGCTTTTAACAACATGCAGTTTATCATTTCTGTAAGTGTTCTATTTTTCCTTTCAGCCAGACCATTTTGTTAGGAGTATAAGGAGCAGAACACTGGTGTATTATTTCAAATTCTTCACAAAAAGAATTAAACTCATTTTTAAAGTATTCAACACCCCTATCACTTTTAAGGATTTTAATTTTCTTTTATAGTTGATTTTCAACTTCAGTCTTATATAGTTTAAGCATGTCAAAGGCTTCATCCTTAGATCTCCTAAGGTAGACATAGATGTATCTAGAAAAGTCATCTATAAATGTTATGAAATATCTCTTACCTCCTCTAGTTAATATACCATTAAGTTCACAGATGTCAGAATTGATTAGTTCTAGAAGTTGAGAATTTCTCTTAACACTAGGGAAATGTTTCTTAGCCATTTTAGATTTTACACATATTTCATATTTTTCAGTTGATTCATTACTGTAAGCAATTATACCAAGTTTGCTCATGTTCTTTATGGATTTAAAATTCAAGTGTGCTAATCTATCATGCTACAAAGAGAAAGAATCAACAATATAAACAGAGACTTTTCCTTCATTAATACTTAATTTGAACATACCATTACAACCATATCCCTTTCCAACAAACATCCCATTCTTGGATAGGATTAGTTTGTCGGATTCAAAGACAACTTTGAATCCCCTCTTACAAACAAGATTTACTGAGACCAAGTTCTTTCTAATATCAGGAACATGGAGAACATTCAGGAGAGTCAGTGTCTTTCCGGAAGTGAAATTCAACTCTACGCTGCCTCTTCTAGCAACTTTGGCACATATTTGGTTTCCCATCTATACCTCCTGGCCATCAGTCACTTCTTCATATGTCTTGAACAAGGACTTGTCCTTGCAAACATGGACTGTGGCACTTGAATCAAACCACCATCCAGAAGACGATTCTGCCATGTTGACTTCAATAATCATGGCCACGAGATTGTCTTCTACCATGTTTGCAGACTTGGTTTCGCCTTTCCGATGTCGGTAGACTCGGGCATAATGCCCCTTCTTTCCACAAACATAGCAGGATCATTTCTTATTGTTGCTCTTTTTGAAGTTCTCATCCTTCTTCTTTACTTGTAATGCAAGGTTAGTCTTCTTCGATCCGTTTATCGCAAAATTGACCTTAGAGTTCAGCATACCGATCAATGTCTTGTCCCTATTGTCTCTAATTCGAGACTCTTCTTCAATACGAAGGTGTTGCTGAATTTGCTCCAAGGTAAGTTCTCCAGTCTTGTGCAAAAACTTCTTTCTGTAATCCTTCTAAGAGGGTGGAAGTTTGGCAATGATTGCTCCCACTTGGAAAGATTCAAGAATGATGATGTTAAAGGATCGAATTTTATCGACTATCACCTGTAGTTCATGAACTTGCTCTAGTATGGGTTTATAGTCGTTCATGGTAAAGTCAAAGTATTCTGCAATAAGATACTTATTCATACCTGCTTCTTGCAACTTGTATTTGAATTTCAGGGCCTTCCACATTTCTTTTGGAGATATAAGTTCCTTGTAAAAGTTGTAGAGCCTGATAAAGCATTCAATATGTGTCCTCGGCACAGAAGTGAGTCATCTTCTCATTTTTCTCTTTCCTTCTTTAGTTTCTCTGAGTCTTTATTAGTGGGTTCAGGAAGTGATTGCAGATTCGGGTCCAGCAAATAGTATAGCTTCAGCGTGGTCAAAAAGAAGATCATCTTGTCTTGCCATCGGCTGAAATTTGCTCCATCGAACTGATCTAGTCAAACAAGATCGTGGTTCATCATCTTGATCGAAGTCATGCTTGCTTCCGCATCCATTGCAGGAGTTCTAAAATTGTTGGAGAAAATGGGGTCACTGTAACTTTGGAGGAGAAGCTCTAAGGCGCATCTGAAGACACTGTCTGTAGAATGTTATTTGCTCCCACTCAGTTTTACTGAGTTTGCTGTTGGGTTACAGGAAAATTTGTTCCCAGGATACAACAGAGCCTTGGGCGAGAATCTGCAACCAGCAAAGTTGAAGAGTCTCCAAAGAAACCTTCTGTGAAACTGTAGCAGACCGGACTGAGAGAGAGAGAGAGTGAATTTCAAAATTGTGTATTTTGGAGTCTGATTCATGCTCCTTAAATAATTTGTGAAGAGGTATGAAGAAAAGGTAGGTGCTAGTTTAGAGAAGGCACCTTGAACAGTCACAATTTCAAACATTGTGATTGTTTAAAAGTAGTTAACAATTGGTGACTGTTAACTTTGAATTATGCCTCTTGATCACACTCGATCAAATCGTGACTGTTGACTGTTGATCTCATCAACGGTGATCAATGGTTATCAATGCACCAAAACCAGAGCCACTGATCGCGAGCCACGCGGGTGCGAGCAAAGTGCACCTCTAAAGCGCCTCATTGCGTCGCACACACGCGTGCGCGTGTTGCGCGATATTGAATCCACATACTCTCCTCTACTAATACTAAAGAGTGTAAATCAGCTTCTATTGAAATACTGAAAACAAAACTTATAATTTTCCAATATAGGACAAGTTCAAAACTGGGTTTTGTAAGAGAAAAACTGATTTTTTCAATCAAATGTATAGGTGCAATTTCTCATGTAATTGACCAATCAAACCCATTGGATTTAAATCCAACATTGTCTGAATCTGAGCTATTCTTTCAAGCCATTGATGATTCCTTGGCCCAGATTATGAGGCCTTCACTACTGCTATTACGATCAGAGCTACTTCTCTTTCTTTCAATGAAGTGTAGGGACTTCTTAATTAATCAGGAAAATCGCCTAGAAAAGGCTGCACTCTATTTCTGAACCAGATCATATGTCTGCTAAAACTGCTATACCAACGGCTTCGAGAGGAAGGATGATAAGTCACAACCATCACAGACTCAGTATCATTAAAAGGTTGCTCCCAATCAAATCTATCAGAAGCCGAACCATTCAACTCTTACCTATGTTCAAATCCGGTTACTAAGCCGAAAACCAAACCAGCCAAATCGGTTTGGTTACTTGGTTTTTGGTTTGGTTCAGCTTGGTGATTTTAGAAAATATCAGTTTTCCATTTGATTTGAGAAAAAATTAACCAAACCAAACTAACTGAAATAAATACATATATTTATATTTTAATTATAAATATTAATATTAATATTAACATTAATATATGTTAATACTACTATTTGTAATAATAGTAATATGTTATTTGTATTTTAATTATACGTTGATATATTTTAATAATAATTATTCATATAAATATAGCATATATTTGCATTTTAGTTCACCAAATCAACCATCAATTCGATTTTCAAGTCTAATTCTGTTTGGTTTGATTCATGAAATGGCCTAACCGAATTGTCTAATTAGGTTCTATTTCCAAACAGAACCGACCAAATGAACACCCCTACCTGTCCTAGCTAACAGTTTTAACAAGAATATCAGAATATGAACCAAAGGATCCTTCTACTTACAGTGTTGCCATACTTCTCCCAATGAAAAAGTTTGGTATCCGGATTCTACATGGGGAACTTACATGTCCATCATGTTTACACAAGCCCTAAACAACTTCACATAAGTAATTGAACAGGTCTGCATATCTTGCATGCTGGTTCTCTTACTCTTCCTACAAAGTCTAGATCGATCCTTGCTATTTCAAAATGTTTTGTATGTACGTGGCATCAAGAAAAACTTGTCATCGGTTACAAAGTTCACTAATAACAATGGTGTTGTTTTGAATTTCACCCATCTTGCTTCTAGATGAAGGATTAATGGATATCAAAGAAGATTCTTCTTGAAGAGAAGAATGAACGAGGCCTCTACAAACTTCTCTCATTTCATATCTAGTAGCATTCCTTGGTGAAAGAGCATCTCTTAGTATGTGGCATTATTGGTTCGGCCATCCAACTTTTTCTTCAGTCCCTCACATTAATTGTTCATGATAATAAAATGCCAATTCTGAAAAGGAATCCATCATTTTTCTATGCTTGTTCCATGAGTAAAGGACACACACTTCCTTTCGCTCACATTGTTCAAACCCCTTTCAGTTAATCATGGTATGTTACATATCAGCTTTCTTGTCCTCACACTCAACAACAGAATTGCTGAAAGGAAACACGGATCCATTGTTGAAATGGGACTTGTCATGCTCTATATGCGGCCTCTATTCCCACCTCGTTTTGTGTTCAAGCCTTTAAGACGTTAATCTATCTTCTAAACTGATTACCTACTTTAGCTCTTTGAGGCCCATCTCCTTGGGAGACCTTGTTTCATCATAAAATTGACTTGGTGACTTCTCAGCATCCTCAAATATCTCAGCAGTCCAAATCACTTTGGGCACCTCAGGTCACTTAGCTAGTATCGGGGCCCAAGCAGCTCGCCACATTTACTGACCTGCCAAGGTGCCATGTAGCCTCCTTCTGGAAGCAAGACAGCTATCTTTGATCTTCTCGGGATCACGCCGCGAGCCAACGGGTCTTATCTCTATCCCACCCGAATCAGACAGACCTAGATATGCTTTATCAGCTTACGCAGAATCCATCTTTAGGTGCGGAACGGACTCCAGATTAGACGGGCCAATGATCTTGGACACATTCGTAAGGCTTACGGTAGTTCTATAAAGGTATCACCTCCAACATCACAAGGTACGTGCAATTTAACCCTCTCAATTTGACATTCTAACCTATCAACTCTCTCACAAATCTCCCACGCTAACTTAAGCATTGGAGTGCCTACACCAGGTATGTACCCCGGGACTTCTGGTCTAACTGTCTTGCAATTCAACCCTGCCACATAACAGTCCAACATCCGAGTTGCCTTCCAGCAGGAAGCGATCAGATCGCACTGCATCAAGATAAAGATTCTTTCCTTGATTGAGACCATATAACAAGCACAAGCTACAGCCACAAGTTCTCTCATATATCTTTATTGTCTATAACAATTATCATAAAGACTATCGTTGCGTAGAACCTAAGTCTGGATGTGTATACATCTCACATTATGTGGCTTTCAATGAGAACAACTTCCCCTTTGCCTCTGCCACCTCCACTACACCTGCAACTACCTCCCTTCCCTCACCCTAAACCAACCCCAATATTGGTAATTCATCCATGTCCTCAATGGAGCTTGTCCTCCTTCCACCTTGAACCAGCTCCACCCAACCCAAATTCTTCCTCCATTTCCATCGAATCTCTCACACTCTCCCAACTAGACCGAATCCACTCCTCTCCACCTGAACCTACCCAATCCCCACTAACTGAACCAAATCATAACCTTGACCCAAATCAGTTCAACCCTCCTAATCTGAACTAGTTAGGCTTAAACCACCTAGATCCATGATCACTTGCTCCAAAATGGTATTTAGAAACCCAAAGTTCTCTCCATTGTCAAGCACCTCTTACCCTCCTAATACTAAACCCACATGCTTCATTCTCTAAGGCCTCCCATGATTCTTTGTTGGCAACATGCTATTAACGAAGAGTTTAATGCATGCCTTACTCGACAATATAATGTACTTAGGTCCTACTTCCTCCTCCCAACTTGAATCTCGTTGGATGTTGATTGGTTTATCGCATTAAAAGGAAGGCCAATGGTAGTGTGGAGTGCTTCAAGGCTTGTCTAGTAGCCAAGGATTATAACCAAAGGGTCGATTATCATGAGACTTTTAAATCAAACCGGTCACTATCACATTGATCTTTACTTTTGCATTATCCAAGGTCCAACCCTAAGGCTTAATTAATTTGTTGATAAGGAGAATCGTACTTATGTTTGTCATTAATTTGAAGAAAAGTATCAATGGTCTCAAACAGATCCCATGCGCTCGGTATCACAAGTTGAGTGGTTTGCTCATACAAATGAGGTTCTCTTCTTCCAAGCTTGAATCATCTCCATTTATCAAGTTATCTGGGCCTCACATTATTCCATTGTTTTGGTGTATATTGATGACATTATTGTCACTGGTTCTAACTCTAAGGTTAATTTTGGCTCCAAGGTTATTTCTGATTTCATTGCCTCCATTAGATCTACATTAATTCAAACTAAAAGACTTGGGACCATTATCCTTTTTTTTTTCTTGGCAACCATGGTGGAGCTCTACATTTATCTAAAAATATATGAGTGACTTGCTCTGAAAGAGTTGCATGGACTTGGCTAAACCCCTTACTACTCCCACTGCCTATGACACCTGTCTCTCCACGGTAGATGTTGAGTCTCTCTCAAATCCAACATTCTATTGACAGCTTTGTTGGTGCACTCCAATACTCGACCTGAACTAGCCTTTTCTGTTAACAAGGTATGCTAGCTAGTTCATGCATTCTCCCTCCTCTATTCATTTAATACTTACAAAACCCATCTAATTAGCTAGGATACCTAAAAGGGATTCTTCATTATGACCTTCTTATCCATCCCTCTTCTTCTCTCCAATTGCATGCCCACTCTGATGTTGACTAGACAGGTTGCTCAAATGACCACCATTCTCAAGGGGGCTACTGCGTTTTTCTTGGTCCTCCCGGAAGCAAAGTAAATTGCTCGATCCAACAAAGCTGTCAGAGTTTTGCAGCCTTGTTTATACCTGTGATGAAATTATGTGGATCCAATCTCTTATGCCTAAATTTCACCTTCACTCTCTGTCACAAGCAATCCTATGGTATGACAATGTGTGGGTGCCACATATTTGAGTGCTAACCCAAAATGATACATCTCTAACTAAACCATCTGATAATGTTGTTTTTAAGCTTATCAGTGAGAGTTTATTCTTCATAAAAACACTCTCAGTCTTCTTATCTTTGAGCATGCAAAAAGATATTGATGATCCAATCTGTCTTGTTTGTAAGACAGGAGAGGAAACTATTTCCCATATTCTGTCAGAATGTTCTTATTGAAAATCAGTTTGGTTTGGCTCTGGTTGAGTATTAGAACAGATATGGGGAGAACTTTCTGGGACTGGATTTCCATCCTATCTACTTTGCAAGATTATGATAGAACTTATTGCAAATCTTTGACCAACCAGTTTCTCACAATTTCTTGGCTTATTTATCGGCTTAGAAACAATTTGGTGCACGGTGCACGGTGCGATGTTTTGGTTTGCAGTTTGTATGGATTCCCACAGGGGTTTTGGTGGCAGCTTAATTTGGCCATGAGAGATCTGTCCACGTTAGTGTTGTTAGCGGAATATTATGCTGTTTTGCTAGCTGTTAGGAATTGGCAAAACGGTTGAATTTGAGGTCTTTCTGTGTCCCACCGGATAGCTTGGAGGTGGTAAAGTCTCTCTCTGGCTCTCTATCCTCTTTTTTTGCTTTGGAGATCCCTAAAATGCTTGTAGACATCCATTCAGAGCTGGACTCAACTTTTTTGATTCATTGGCAATTGGCATCATATACTTCGAACAGGGAACAATGCAGCTCACTTCTTGATCAGTAACAGTTGTAATTTTGTAGGACAATGGGATAGTGCAGAAGCTATTCCTGCTGAACTCTCTAATACTTTGTATCAACTATGCTATGTAAACTCTTCTATTCCAGTTGCTTTAATATAATTTTCCCTTTAGGCTTAGTTTGGAAGGAGTAGAAATACATATATTTAGAGTGCAAAATCTTACATTTTATATTATTTTGTATGTATTTGTATGCAAAAGTATGTATTTCTTCCAAACTGAGCCTAAAAAATAAAGTATGCAAAAGGGTATTGGACTAATACTAATTATCAATGAAAATTGCTGTGACAAAGACCAAAAAAACATGGGAGAATATGTATAGCAAGGAAACACAAGATTCACGTGGTTCGACAGACTTTTATGTCTACATCCACAGAAGGGCCCTGCTGTGAAATTCATCATTCCCAGATCATTAATTAGAACACACAGTTAGAGGTGTAAATGGATCGAATTCGAACCTGATCAGGTAATATCCGAATTCAAATCTGATTAAAAAATTTGATATCCGAATTCAATTTGATATTCGACGGATATTGAAAATTAATATTCAAATTTGAATCTGATTAAATATTTAAATATTCTGTTCAAATTTGACTAATTAATTATTTTAGGTAATTAATAAATATATAAAATAAATATTTTATTTATATAAAGTATATAAATATATAAATTATTTATACAATGTAATTATCATATATATAAATTACATAAAACATTTAAAAATTATATATATTATATATAAGAATTAAATAATCGATTGAATACGAATATTTATTGAATCGAACTAAGTGATATCCAAATTTGAATCCAATTAGTTATTCAATATGAATAGAATATTTGAATTCAACGAATTAGATATTACCGTTGACACTCAATTATACCAAACCTCAAATTCAAGATCAGATTTACCGTTGACACTCTACACAACCCCAGAAAACAATTTCGTTTGCTTTTACAATACTAATTTATTCTCTAAGTAAACTGTTTAAGTGTTAATTAACCGACTTGCACACGTCAAAGGCATCATTATTGAAGACCTTTTCAGCGTCTTCTTCAGAAGCTGTCAGCTTGGCACTTTTCTTTTTATTTTTTTCTTGTTTGGCACCGTCGCCGCAGCCACCAAGAAGTTGACTTGACAAAAGGCAACTTCTATAACAAGTTGATGGCAGCAATAGAAAGCAAACTTCTGCAGTGACCACAGTATGGTGAGTCGGTGACACTCCCTCTTCCTTCCAAAGGGCCTCTTACTTTTTGAGCCATCGCCACGTCTAACTGTCCAAAATCCAAATGTGCAAGCAGAGTATTCCAGCTGAACCTGTCGGTGGTGCGTATCATAGCTTTACAATTGGCTTAATTAATAATAAGGATGAAAACCCAAATGGGGTTTGACTCTATTAATTAATTAACTATAGGTTATGGTTAGTGCCTATGATAGCAGATTCGTTAGTGGGGAAAGGGCATGCATGAATATAATGGTGGACCACTGAAAATTTGATTATCTTGGCAAAGCTTCTCCATTATTCAGCCAAAAAGGCCAGTCTGGCAGTCTCATATTTGTGTCTTTTCATGGTACATTATTGAGTCAACGCCTGCCTTTCACATTGTACATTTGTTTCAGTCATGGGCCGGCAAGTCTATACAGCAGTACTGGATTAAACTGGTTCTAAAGAGAAAACAAGAAAAAAAAAAACAAAAAACAAAAGCTTCTACAGGAATATACTAGTAATGGAGAGAAAATGAGGAAAAAAATGTGGTGGATTCCAGGCAAGAAATTTTATTTTTCACTCTTAAGACTTATAACAGAGGAAGCATTGTTCATATTTAATTTTCACTTGCAAATCGAGTTTGTCTCTTTATAATCTACTTCCCTTAGTTTCTTCTCTTTGTTTTCTTGTCACAATTTTAGAAACCCAAAATATGCTTCCACATGGTTTCGAAGTCCACTAGAAAGTAATGCAGTGTGCCTTGATCATCATTTTCCGGCTTTTCTATGGAAATGGAAAAACGTCAGGCTTTGAGCTTTGTGAAGCTCACATTCTACTGATCAATAGGGGTGGCCAATTTACAGAATCGCGAAAAGTTTGGTTCGTAAAAAATTTGGCTCGGTTAAATTTCAACTGAGTTTCGAGTTGAGCTCGAGCCTAATTTATTGGTTCAATTAAGAAACGAGTCTCTCTCTCTCTCTCTCTCTCTCTCTCTATATATATATATATATATAATAAAATTATAAAAAATAATATATATAATAAAAATATTATAATTCTCACCTTTTAAAATATCAAATAAAAAATATTTTTTATATATATTTTTTATTTTTATAAAATATTTTTTCTCAAATCAAGATCGAGCTTATGAGTTTTTGACTTGAGCGGAACTCGAGCTCAATGTTCTAGCTCGAACTGAGCCTTGTACAACCTTTGCAAGCCGAACTCGTGCCTCGTACTATTCGGCTTGACTTGGTTCGAATCCACCCCTACTGATCAACAAGACATTTCTTCATCTGCTGGATTTCTTTAAGATTAGATAGGATGAATCAGAAAACCTGATATATAGCAAGGTTCATTGAAAAAGGAAAATCCAAGTAATTCTAAGAACTGGTCCTACCAATGCAACTGAGAGTACTGAGAACATCAATTTGACGACAATGATGAAATCAAGCTCGACAAGGACTTGCAAACAATAATTGCCAAAATAATTTAATGCATTATTTACCAACTGCGCAACAAAAGAAGTCGGCAGCCTGTCTACCCTAGGAAAAAGGCCAATATGAAAGTTTCAAATCTCTCCAACGTTTCTCTGGTTGAATGTCAAGATTTGCTGGGATATTGTGTGGGAAACCTTTCAGCTCAGCTTATTTGGTAGAGAATTTTCTCTAAGCTTTTGGCAGTCATCTTCTTATCTATTGCTTAGGATCCTGATACCATTTCTAGATTACTTAACATCACAGACCGCATTCTGCTTCTTAGCTGGGGCCTTCACTCTCCACTTCCAAATTAGCTTTGGGAGCCAAAATGATGTTGCTTACTCAAAATATGCATGATTCCAACATCTTAATCAAGATATTAAATCCTTCAAGACAAGCTACTGATTCTAATGACTCCTTTCATTCGCACCCTAAATCACTTGATGGATAAACTCTTGTAGATGGGAATAATGGGATGGGGTTCAGAAAGTGAACACTTTTGATCAAGAGTAGCCTTGAAATGGGATCAATCATATCGGGTTTTGATTTTAGCATTTGAAACCACCCAGATTTTTGTTATCTGAAAACCGAAAATGTGTCTGGAAACATTTAACTATTTCATTTCCTACTTTTTCGCAAGGTAGGATTATGCTATATTCAACCCTCTTGGATCATGACCTTAATGCAGACATGCAGTTTTTGTTACTTACATGCAAGTAAAAGCCTTAAAGATGATATTGTTTCTCTTAAGGCCCTGTTCGCTTTTCAATAAGTTAGTTACCCAGGTAAATGTAGTTACGTGGGTAAGCTTTTCCTGGAAACACTTACCAAGGTAAGCTTTTCCTGGAAACACTTACCAAGGTAAGCGCATTTATCCATGTTCTTGTATTTTTCATGTAAATAAAACAATGACCATTTTAATCATAAAAATACATTATTAAAAGAGGCATGTTTGTCTCATTCAAGTATTGGCAACTTCCCCCTAGGTGGGAAAGTTATTTGTCCACCTGGGAGATGGGTATCACTTACCCGGGTAAGTGGTACCTAGGAAAATAAACTTCCCCTGGTACCAACATAAATCTGAAAAAAGAACATGGGATTCTTAATCAATGGAAACCAAAATCTAATTGATCAACTTTTCCCCTCTCAAAATCCAAATAAAGAACACCCCCTAAGTGGGACCTCGAACAAGTTTCCTTCCTCCATGTTAGCAGGCACTAAATCCATCGGTTCATGCTGTTGCTACAGCTATGGGTCTCACGCTTCCCCCTCGTTTACATCTGATGCTGCTCATCCTTGGCTTAGGCCTTTTGCTGAATCCTCTTATGAGGCAGACTATTCCCCATGATGTATGATGTATCTTCTCTTTGGCTTGTCCTTGGAATAAATAAGCCCTCTTATTACCAAAAAAATAGTCCATACCATAGTCCATCACAATGGAAACAGACATGTTACTATGTTAGTACCAGTCAGACATGTTATTATGTTGGTACCAGTGTTACAAGTTACAACATCACAGCAGCTGTCAGCCCTTAAAACTATAGAAACCTCTACGCGAATGCATAAATGTCTCTGCTTAATGCTTTTCCTCTTTCCAATTGAAAAGCTCCTGGCTATTGCGAGTTGTGGAATAAGTATTCCTTTAATGGAGATACAAAAGACCAAAGCTGACGATGACCCTGCCCAGACACTCGTCAGATTCATGGTTTGTTGCCAGACTACCTAGACTGATACAAACTTCGACGAGGACTGCTAATGGCATCCGAGAAACCAGGCACTGGAGGTTAAACTCAACTATAATAATGGTTAAAATTGTAGTTGTCAAGAAACACTTTTAGAATCTTACGACTTGCATGCTTGCTTCTTGCATCATCACTTCATTCTGTACAAATTTGTAAAATTTACAATTTGCACAAAATTCACCCACCTTCATGCTAGGCTGTTCCAAGAATATTTAGAGTCATAAGAAAAAATAGTAATAATTGGAGTACACCCTTTTCAGGACAGTTTATTCAGGCAGAAGTGGTAATCTGTCCACATTGTAGGATGAACCATTCATTTCACCATCTGTACCACCAAAATCATCAAACCAATCACCCGTTTCATCCATTTCACCATGTCTAACCACATCCATCTTCGTCTGAAAAGGAAGGATACGGAGCCGTAAATTAGGCTCCTCCCCTACTTTCTGTGATTGTAGCTGGTATTTTTGAATGAGATCCATCTGTAAAGACATGATGTGGGATGACCTTGGAAGTAGCTCAACAGGCTCTCCTTTTGGAATCACAACTTCCTCAATGGCCAATCTCACCTCCTGTCAAATGGAACACAACATCAATAGAGTTCTTCACAATACTAGTTGCAGAATTGTACTTTGCCTATCTAAACAAGGTCCAGGTATAAAACTGCCTTGTGTGGTGGATATATATATATATAGACCCTAAGTGTCAGACATTTTTCAAATAGCTACAACATGGATTCATACTTGTTATACAACCATGCCTCTTTTCTAAAGAGAATAACTTGGCCATTAATGAAACAGATATATCACACTACCTGAGACTTGAAGTTCTCATCCTCCCTAGGTGGTTTGATTTCATGTGGTAAAGACAACGTTGCATGGAGACATGGACTAAATGGACTGATGCATCATGTGGGGCAGGCAACTGAGTCCAAAACTCCACGGATTATTGAAGTCACTCCTACTCTATATAACATTTTCATTTTTGTCTCCTAGCTTATTTGACATGAATGAACAACCAATCTACAAGATGAATCCATTTTTTGTATCAAACATCACTTAATAAAGGCAATATTTTTGTATGTACATAATATTGGAATTCAAAATATATGAATTATTTTAAATAGTATAGACTTTTTTCATAGACATGTATCAACGTCCATGTCCATGCAACACTAGGTAAAGGAGACTAGAAAACCAGCACTGATGGTCTCCCCGAAATTAAAGAGCCCTTTGCATTTATGATCATTGTCTCAGTGCAAATACAAAAAGAGAAGAATTGCAGACTCCAGGGTGAAAGAAAAAAGGTTGGTCAGCTTGCCCAAGAGAGAGGAGAGGTGGAGAAATGATGATGAGATGATGATAATGATAATAAAGGAAAGGAAAAAAATGTAAAACGAAATAGTGGAGCTAGTTGCTTCTGCTTTTGGTTCCAAACCTTAGCAGGTAACCATTTTAATAGACACAAAACATTCATTCTCCCATGGTGATCAAATTAGGAATTTCTTAGGTGCCTGCCAAGCAATGCAATATAAAAAGGAGGGGGATCCAGTGATACCTCTAAAGCATCAATCTTCTCTAATGAACTCATTCTTTTTTCAGATTTGGAATCCTTTGCTCTATCTGCATATTCCCTTGTAAATGATCGTATAGCCTTCACTATCTGCAGTAACGAGCTTGTCTGCAAGGAAAGAAAAAAAGGTTCATCATCTGGGGACTATTCAGATTGACAACATGACTGCTGAATTACCTTGGTCACATAAATGGGAATTTCATGAGATTTAGCAACAGCTTGAATTCGGGAATTCTTCTTCAGCTTAGACTGCAAGGCAAGTAGTGCATCTGCTTCACTGATATTATCAGATAATTCAACTTCACCATCGACTCTCAGCTGTTTAATCGCTTGTATCACGCTTGTCTCCAGGATCTAAAATAACTGCCCATCCTATAAGTCCCAAACTGGCAGCTTTTTTTGTTAAACATTAGCAACTGAATGTGACAACTGGCAGACACTAACATTTTAAACTAAAAGTTGAAACCATTATTTGGTTCAAATATGCTTAGCACTAAACAATTTAATGGTACTTAAATAGATTTCGAGCTGAAATGATAATTGATACTCCCCATCAGGTAAAATCTCAAATGGCCATGTCATCAAGAAAACTGATCAGATTGACCATCTACTAAACCTTTTCCCTTGTGAGGTATATATTAAACCAGTGTTTTAGAAGGCAAGGCTCTAAGATGTAAAGCTTAAGCCTCCCTGAGCCCTCATCTTCAAAGAAACAACCAGGTAAAATAAAGGAAACGTGCACAAGTTTATAATAGTAAAGGGCTACACACACAGATGTATATATTTGCAAAGTTGCAAATGTGATAATATCTTACCCCATAAACATATAGGAAAAGAGGTGCCTCATCATTGTGAGGATTTTCTACCAATACTGTAGGAGGCTCATTGGTGAACTCATTATGGCCATCCATTTTGTCATTAATTTCTGGAATGTCATCAACCACAGATTCATTTTGCTCTTGAACAGAAATATCAGTTAAAGGTTCCATCACTTCAGTCAGAACATCATGTCCCACTCCCTCTGAGCTTATTCTACGAACTTCATAATTTGGTGATCGACCTTTGTTACAATACCAAAATAGCAAACAATAAGAAGATGCCCAAGGACATATCACTGTTACTTTGACAGAGAATAAATAAAACAAAAAAAGGATGGATTGATCAATAGATAGCCAGAGGGATAAGAAGGGAGGGAGGAGGGAGAGAGAGAGAGAGAGAGAGAGACCTGAAAGGATAGCATCCACTGTTGCTTCTAAATTACGATGAACTCGTAACTCAGCTTTTGATATAATCTCCACACCGGAAGTAAAGGTTGAGGGTCCTTTCCTCTCTAGTACAGTTTTCTGTACACCCCTCCTGCTGGCCTCTTCATCCCCTAGTGTAACGCTCTTAAATATGAACCAATTTGAATTAGCAGAAGAAAATAATGTCAGTGGTTTGCCTAAGGCCAATTGATATAATTGAAGAAATTAGCATTCAAGATGCCAAGAAAGAACACTTGTTATGAGGATCTTAAGAAATTGAAACTACAATTTACAAATGCATTCTCTCAAATTGCTTAAGATATGGAAACCATGTAAAGGTATGTGTTAGAGCTAGCCGAATAAGGGTAGATTAGTCATTCTATTTCTGTTAAGTTATGTGCTTATGTGGCAGTTTTAATAGACTTCCTGTCCCATACTTAAGTGGGGGGCAGTTTAGTCTTTGTACAACTAATTAGAGGTTAATCCAAAAGGGTCGACTGATAGGGTTTATGCTATCAGATTTGACTGTTCTTCTTCCTTCTTCTTCTTTCTCTCTTACTCTACTGGTTCGAACTACTTAAACAGAGCTGTCAAAACATGGTATCAGAGCCATAAACGAAGGAGAAGAAGGCTGCGACTTCAAGATTTCCTTCCTGCGGCTTCAAGTTCTCTCTCTTCTTTTTTACTTCTTCTCTGGGCTGCGAATCTGAGGTACACAATCTGATAGCTGCGGCATCTGTTATTTATTTTTTGTTTTAGGACTGCCGCAATCCCTATTACATGTATTAGGAAGGTGCAGCAACCCTAGGATATCAGCCTAATACTGCTGTCACCATGTGTGACAGCCCTAGTCATGTGGTGGTGCTTGTGGTATTTACCCTCTACTGAACAATTTCAAGAGGGTTTGTGTGTGGTTGCTCGAGTTGTTGCATTGCTGTCATAGTGACTACTATTTCTGGGTTGTGAGTAGTGGTGTGAACAGAAATTTTTTTGTGTGTGGTTGCTTGAGTGTTGTGTTGTTGTAATGGTGCCTACTATTTCTGGGATGTCAGTAGTGGTGTGAACAGAAAAAAATTGTGCTGAAAGAAGTGGCCGAATACCTCAGCCTAGTAGCTTTCATCAATGTTCTAATCTGGATGGTAGCCGAATCTGCTCAAAACATCCAGTTCTTAACCTTAATGTTAGTCTACATCAAGTTATTGATTGTGACTAGTTGTGAGATTGTTATCAGTGTGCTGTAGTGTTGCCTTGACAGCAGTAGCCGGTTGGTGACTGAGAGTTCAGCATTAGAGATAGCAGTGGGGGACATAATGGCAGCGACGGGAGATGGTTCCAGTGATCAGAAACCGAGTGTGATGATCCCCTCCGACTATTTGGGTGTGCAGATGACCTCCATTAAACTTAATGGTGAGAATTATGTGCCATGGGCCAAGTCAGTGGAAGTTTTCCTCGAGGCAAAGAGGAAAGTGAAACACATGAAGGAAGATAAACCATCAACTAACTCTCTAGGGTTTGATGACTAGGAACAGGAAGATGCCCAAATCATGACATGGTTATGGAATAGTATGGAACCCAGAATAAGTACCAACTTTATGTTCTTAGATACATCTAAGGACATATGGGAATATGCCAAGAAGCTTTATTCTGGGCAGGATAATACTACAAGGGTATATCAGCTCTATCAGGAGTATTTCGATCTGCAACAAGGGAATAAAACCCTAGAAGAGTACTATGCCAGTATGAAGAACCTTGTAGAGAACACTGATGTGGGCCCCACAGCTGTGGTCCCACTCTGTCCGTAGGGTAGAATGTGCCCTAGTCATCCTAGGGTTAGCTGATGGTCAGTCTGTTATTCCAGTTGTTATTTATATTTCAGTTTTATATTGTTTTATGTGTTATGTAAATACCAAGGGCAGATTTGTCCTTTCATGTAACTAGCATAACCTATAAATACTAAATAGAAATGGTGGCGGCAGAACATTCAGATTCTGTCCTTTCTTTCAATTCCTGTGTTCTACTGCTCTTTCTCTACTCTTTCTCCTCTCTCCTCTATACTTTTTTTCTCCTTTTTTCGAACCTGAAATCTGTTAGGGTTCAAGACCGATAGCAGTCTTGAACATCTACTTGGTATCAGAGCAAGGTTAGGGTTTCTCATGTGAGTCTAGCCCAGCCGACCACATGAGAATCCCCTAGGACTGAAAGCTGAGAAAGTGGAGTTCGTGGACTGATTCTTGGAGATCGCCAGAGGGTTTAGCAGCTGTTGAAGACTTGTCACGGTTGCAGAGTGTTGGTGATCAAGAAGAATTAGAGAAGACTAGGGTTCGGGTAACCTTGGAAGGCAGCGAACAGTTTTTTTCTTGTAAGGTATCTATTTTCTAAGTACTATCAGAGAGGATAGGTTGGACCTATCTGGAAAGGGTGGCCAAACCATTCTAGGGTTTTCTCCCTTCTATTCTCTAGGGTTTTACAGCAAACCCTACTGTTCGACTGAACTGCCTTAGGGTTCTTTTCTCCTACTCTAGGGTTTGAAAGTGATCTTGCGGCAAACCCTGATAAACTTGCAGCAAGCCCTATTGTTAGACTGAACCTTGCAATTTACCTGGAGCTATCCTCAAGTTTGTTAGCATTGATCAACTTCTAGGGTTTCATATTAACCCTACTACAAGTCTATCTGTACGGTACTGATTGGAATGTGCAACTGAAATGTTTTCTTTAGGGACTAATTAAAACCCTAATTCTGCCAAGCATATCAGATCTGCTACTAAGCTGTTTTTTCAGATCCTTTTGGGGTTTTCGAACTCTCTTAAGGGGTGAGAACTGTTCGGACTGCTGCTGTTGTGTTTGCTAGTTGGTTTCAGATCAGATTTATACCTGTTTTGTGCACATACACTGTGAATACAGATTGGTCCTACACTGTTTTGATTGTGATTGGTAGTCCAAGTGCTGTTTTTGAGACTTGATTGAGATGGAGTTTAAAAATCAGGCAGAAAGCAGTTTTGGGAACAATAGTTATGGTAGTGTTTCTGAGATAGGTAGTCAGATTACAACCGTAAAGTTTGATGGATCAAACTATTTGGAATGGGCCCAATCAGCCGTGATGGCTATTGGGGGAAGAGGTAAATTAGGGTACCTCTTGGGAGATGTGAAAGAACCTCCCAAGGGAGACCCTACGTATACCAAGTGGATCCAAGAAAACTACTTGGTTATGACATGGCTGTGTAATTCTATGCAGCCTCATATTAGCCGAAATTACTTGTGGGCAAAGACAGCTAAGGAGATATGGGATGTTATGAAAGAAACTTATTCCCAATCCCTTAATGTTGCTAGAGCATATGAGTTGAAATGTGAAGTGAAAAACCTTAAACAATGAGAGAAACCGATTTCAGTTTACTTCTCTACCATGTAGTCTCTGTGGCGTGAGATTGATCACTTAGAGACTCTTGAGTGGGAGTCCCAAAGATGCACGGATATATAAAAAGCAGGTCGAGACAAACTGGGTGTTTGAATTTCTAGCGGGCTTAAATTCAGAGTATGATATTGTGCGGCAACAGATTTTGACTAGAGACAGTGTGACTTTCTCTCAGGCATACTCCTTAGTACATAGTGAAGAGACCAGAAGGAAGACAAAAAGGATGTGGTATGTAAACATTGTAAGAAACCCAAACATACAAAAGAAACATGTTGGAAACTGCATCCTCACTTGGTTCCGGCAAAGTTGAGAAGCAAGAAGGGCAATGCTCATGTGGCCGTGAACACTGATTCAGCATCCTCATCTGGCACAAGAGGAACATCTTTAGAGACCCTTGCTGCAGTTCAGGCTGCCCTAATACAGTTAGAAAAGGAAGTTGGAAGTTCAGCTCAGCCACAACAGTCACCGTCAGCTCCTGCCACATCTGCCTTCGCACATTTAGGTACTCGAGCTTCAGCCTACCATGCCTCAGCTCCAGGTACTACTGAACATTGTTGGGTAATAGATTCAGGTGCATCCGACCACATGACTAGCTTGCCTTCACTGTTTACCACTTACCATTTGTCTTCGGGTAGGGATAAAGTATCTATTGCTGATGGCTCCCCAGTCCCTATTTCTGGGAAGGGTGACATCAAGTTATCAGATACTATCTCCCTGTCATCTGTTTTGCACTTTCCTAAGCTTGATACTAATCTTCTTTCAGTCAGTAGTATTACCAAGCATATGAACTACTCAGTAACCTTCTTCCCTGACCGATGTGTTTTTCAGGACTTGGAGACGAAGAAGGTGATTGGGACTGGCCGTGAGACGAATGGGATCTATCTGCTTGAGGAGAGGTCTCGTCAGGAAGAGTCAGTAGAGAAGATGTCTTTTGTTTCTCAGAGTGTGAGTTCGGTTATGCTTTGGCATAACCGATTGGGTCATTTGTCCTTTCGGTCTCTAAAGAGTCTGTTTCCTGCTTTATTTGAGTCTATTGAGTTGTCTCAGTTGCAGTGTGAAAGTTGTGAGTTTGCTAAACATTGTAGGTCTTATTTATTGAGTAATAAAAGGAGTAAAAATTCTTTTGATATTGTGCATACTGATGTTTGGGGGCCCTATCACATCCCTTCCATGGGTGGGTACAGATATTTCTTGTTATTTGTTGATGACCATACCCGTTTTTCTTGGGTTTATCTCATGCGTTCACGAGACAAGGTTCCTGCCCTGACCCAAAACTTTCACCAAATGATCCTAACCCAATTTGATGCCAAGATCAAAGTTCTTAGATCCGATAACGCAAAGGAATACTTTGCTAAACCCTTGGCATCTTACCTTCTTAATCATGGGGTTATACACCAGAGCTCTTGCCCTCATACACCTCAGTAGAATGGAGTTGCAGAAATGAAGAATAGGCACATTTGGAGGTGGCTAGAAGTCTTATGTTTACCTCCAATGTCCCTATTCGCTTCTGGGGTGATGCTATCCTCACGGCAGTATATCTTATTAATCGGGGTTCTTTCCCGGGTCCTTGATATGAGATCTCCTTTTTCCCTTCTATACCCAAGTGAGGAGTTGTTTTCTATTCCCCTTAAAACATTCGGTTGTACCTGCTTTGTTCAGCTTCTCGGACCCCATCACTCCAAGTTCGAACCCAAGGCCTCCAAATGCATTTTCCTTGGTTATGCACAAACTCAAAAGGGTTATTGCTGCTATGATCCTGTCTCAGGGAGGAAGCTTGTCTCCATGGATGTCACTTTCTTTGAGGAGACACCCTATTATCCTTGGGTTTCTCCTCAGGGGGAGAGCAGTGAAAGTGGGGGTTTGAGTCCTTTTCTTCAGGGGGAGAGTAGTGAGAGTGGGGGTTTGAGTCCTTTTCTTCAGGGGGAGAGCAATGAGAGTGGGGCAGTTCCTTTAACTATTCCATTGGGCGATGAGAGCTGCAATGGTGAGGGTGGTCAGAGGGATCAGGAGTTGAGGGTCTATCACAGGTGATGCAGGCAGGTTGATTCCGATTGCCATCCGTAAAGGGAAACGACATTGTACCAAATCTACAGCCCACTGTATTTCCTAGTTTTTATCCTATGATCGTCTATCTCCTACCTACAGGTCCTACCTTAGTTTCGTTGCCAATGTCCCTATTCCAAGAACAGTGCAAGAAGCCCTATCCGTCCCGGAATGGAAAGATTCAATGCAAGTTGAGATGGATGCCATGTTGAAAAATAACACCTGGGAGCTAGTTGATCTGCCCAAAGGAAAGAAACCAGTTGGCTGCAGATAGGTATTTACCGTGAAGCACAATGCAGATGGATCCATTGAGAGGCATAAAGCTCGATTAGTTGCAAAAGGGTTCACTCAGACTTATGGTATAGATTACTTGGAGACCTTTGCCCCGGTAGCCAAAATGACCACCATTCGAGTCATATTATCCTTTGCAGCAAGTCACACTTGGCCTTTATACTAAATGGACGTGAAAAATGCTTTTCTGAATGGAGACCTGCAGGAAGAGGTTTACATGCGTTTGCCTCCTGGATTCTATGATGCAGAAACAGGTAAGAAGGTCTGCCGGCTCAACAAGGCTTTATGGTTTGAAGTAGTCACCTAGGGCTTGGTTCGATAGATTCAGACTAGCCCTTGTGAAGTTCAGTTACGTACAGGCCCACTCAGATCATACTCTATTCATCAAGAGGGTAGAGTCCTCCTTGACACTACTTGCAGTATATGTTGATGATATTGTGGTGACAGGGAATGATAGCCATGAGGTTGAGTCCCTTAAACAACTCCTTCATCAAGAATTTGAGGTGAAAGACCTTGGTGTACTTTGATACTTTTTGGGTATTAAGGTTGCTAGATCCAAACAGGGGATCTTTATCTCTCAGAGGAAATATGTCCTAGATCTACTGGCAGAAACTGAAAAGTTAGGTGTCAAGCCTGCGGATACACCCATTGAACAGAACCACAGGATTAATGCAGAGAGTGGGGAGCCTCTTGAAGACAAGTTTATGTTCCAGCGATTGGTAGGAAAGTT
Organism: Nelumbo lutea; assembly: GCF_056320005.1. Classification (NCBI taxonomy): domain Eukaryota; kingdom Viridiplantae; phylum Streptophyta; class Magnoliopsida; order Proteales; family Nelumbonaceae; genus Nelumbo; species Nelumbo lutea. The sequence continues at coordinate 130,889,316 of NC_142684.1, forward strand.
CCTATATCTCTGCCTCACTCGGCCAGATATTACTTATGATGTTAGTGTTGTCAGCCCGTACATGCATTCTCCTAGAACTACATATCTTCTTGTCGCAGAAAGGATATTAGCATACTTGAAGAGATGCCCAGGTAGGGGTATACTGTTCAAGAACAATAACCACATGAAGGTGGAGGTCTATACGGATGCCGATTGGGCTGGGACTGTTGATGATAGAAGGTCTACCTCAGGATATTGTGCTCTTGTGGGAGCTAATCTTGTCTCTTGGAGAAGTAAGAAACAAAGTGTTGTCTCCCGATCTAGTGCTGAAGCAGAATACAGGTCAATGGCTAACGGAGTGGCTGAGATCTCTACTTGAGGAGTTGGGTATTGAGTATGAGAAGCCCCTGATGTTGTATTGTGATAATCAAGCAGCTATTAATATAGCACATAATCCAGTGCAGCATGACAGAACCAAACACATTGAAGTTGACCGACATTTTGTACGAGAGAGGGTCTCATCTCAAGAAGTTTGCCTCCCTTACATCACATCCAGTATGCAACTAGCAGATATCCTCACTAAAGCTATATCAAGAAAGAAGCTAGAGGCGGACCTATCCAAGTTGGGAATGATAAACATTTATTCCCAACTTGAGGGGGAGTGTAGAGAACACTAATGTGGGCCCCACAGCTGTGGTCCCACTCTGTCCGTAGGGTAGAATGTGCCCTAGTCATCCCAGGGTTAGCTGATGGTCAATCTGTTATTCCAGTTGTTATTTATATTTCAGTTTTATATTGTTTTATGTGTTATGTAAATACCAAGGGCAGATTTGTCCTTTCATGTAACTAGCATAACCTATAAATACTAAATAGAAGTGGCGGCGCAGAACATTCTGATTCTATCCTTCCTTTCAATTCCTGTGTTCTACTGCTTTCTCTCTACTCTTTCTCCTCTCTCCTCTATACTTTTTTTCTCCTTTTTTCGAACCTGAAATCTGTTAGGGTTCAAGACTGATAGCAGTCTTGAACATCTACTAACCTCATAAATGAACTCAATGTCTATCATCCCCTCACTCCAGTGTTAAGGTTCAGCAACAACAGAGGGAACAACTAGATGTCACTAGGATTTTAGTGGGGTTAAAATCAGAATATGAACCAGTTAGGGCCCAAATATTGGGAGGCTCTACTCTTCCTACACTTGAGGAAGTTTTTGCACGGCTTCGTAGGATTTCTTTGGGATCTACAGAGAATCCCACACAGTCTGACAGATCAGCATTTGTGATAACTAGAGGAGGTCGACGTAGTACTAGAGGGGGAGGACATGTCTCCCGAGGAGGTCGTGGTGGTTCCGTATTTGGCTGTGGTGGTGGTCGTGACTCAGGGGGAGGCCGTGGTAAAGGAAAAAGTAACTCTACAAGGAAGTGTACCCATTGTAGCAAGGACGAACATTCGGTGAATTTCTGTTATGATCTCCCATGGCCCTCCTTCTACATGGGCTAATCTTGCAGTAGCTGGTGGGGTTGATGTCAGTGATAACCAACAGGCAGATCTAACACCTTCCACATCTACATCTGTTTCCGGGAAGGAGATGGTGAGTGTATCGCATGATGAGTATGAGAGGTTTCTCTAGGCTACTTCACAGCATACTACAGCCACCCTTGCCCACTCAAGTATAGCTTGTCTGGCATCCAAACCCTCTCCATGGATTATTGACTCTGGAGCCTCTAATCACATGACCGGAACTTCAGGAGTGTTCTCTTCCCTCTCTGAAACTTCCACATCTCAAACTGTTACCCTTGCCAACAGTTCCTCTTCTCCCATCTGTGGTGTTGGTAATGTTGACACGGCTTCTCTTTCTTTATCATCTGTTCTATATGTCCCTAAGTTTCTATTCAATCTTATGTCTGTTAATAAATTAACCAAGACTCTTAATTGCTCTATTACAATCTTATGTCAGTTGCACTTCAGACTTCACTCACTCCTCTACAGTGGCATTGTCGACTGGGACATCCATCTCTCAAGGCACTCAAGATACTGGTTCCGTCCTTGAGTCATTTGTTGTCTTTACAGTGTGAGTTGTGTCGGTATGGGAAGCATCGTCGTGTTCCCTTCAGTCCTAGAGTTGAAAGTCGTATGTTGAGTCCTTTTTCTTTGGTTCATTCAGATGTTTGGGGTCCGATGAAAATAGAGTCTTATAATGGTTACAAGTATTTTGTCACTTTTATTGATGATTGTTCAAGGATGACATGGATTTATTTAATAAAAGAAATGAGTGAATTATTTTCCATTTTTCAAATATTCCATGCTGAAATACATACACAATTTGGTGTTCCAATCAAAGTTCTTCGTTCAGATAACGGTAGTGAATACTTTCTTACTTCCTTTCAACAGTATTTAGAATAGCATGGCATCATTCATCAAACTTCATGTGCATCCACTCCTCGACAAAATGGGGTGGCTGAACAAAAGAACCATCATCTCCTTGAAACTGTTCGGTCTATTCTTCATCATATGAGTGTTCCTAAACGATTTTGGAGTGATGCTATACTTACTGCATGTTTCCTTATTAATCGGATGCCCTCCTTCATTCTTCATGGTCGGTCTCCTTTTTCTATTTTGTTCCCCACCTTGTCTCCCTTTCCATTAACACCCCGCATCTTTGGCTGTGTGCTTTGTTCACAATCTGAGTCCTGGGATAGACAAGCTGGATGCACGCTCTATTAAGTGTGTCTTTCTTGGCTACTCTCGAACTCAAAAAGGGTATAAGTGTTACGATCCCATTACTCGAAAATGCTATGTCTGTCCTGATGTCACCTTTTTTGACTCTGTCCCCTTCTTCTCGGGACCTGAAGCATCAATGTCTCCACCTTTGCTTCCTCTTCCTCTTCCAGTCAGTGATCCCGTTCCAGTTGTTCCAGTTGGAGTTGACCCTTCACCTCCTCCAGTGCAGATCCCTACTGAACAACCACCGATCCAGCACGTGTATACTCATCGACAGACACCGGCTCCTCCTCCAGCTTCTACCTTGTCTGCAGATCCTATTGTTGCTCCTATCCCAGAACCTTCAAGACTTGATCTTCCCATTGCTTTACGGAAAGGTAAACGTAGTTGTACCCTCCATCCCATTTCCAATTTTGTTTCAGTCTCTCGCCTTTCCACTTCACATCGCCAGTTTGTTTCACTATTGTCATCTATTTCTATACCTAAGAATGTCCAAGAGGCTCTTAGCTCACCTGGGTGGCGGTAGGCAATGGAAGAGGAACTCTCTGCCCTTCAGCATACTCAAACGTGGGAGCTCACTACTCTTCCTCCCGGTAAGCATGTTATGGGTTGAAAATGGGCGTATACTGTTAAATACTTGCCAGATGGTAGTGTGGAGCGTCTGAAGGCCAGACTTGTTGCTAAAAGTTATTCACACGTGTATGGGGTGGACTATATGGAGACCTTCTCTCAAGTGGCTAAGATTGACTCTATCCGTGTCTTAATTTCCCTGGCAGTTATGTATGGTTGGCCCTTGTTTCAACTTGACATTAAAAATGTCTTCCTTCATGGTGACCTCATGGAGGAGGTATATATGGAGCAACCACCTGGGTTTGTTGCTCAGGGGGAGGATAGTAAGGTGTGCAGATTGAAAAAGGTAATTTATGGGTTCAAACAATCACCTCGTGCTTGGTCTGGGAAGTTTAGTGAAGTAATGAAGAATTTAGGAATGAAACAATGTCAGGTTGACCACTCAGTGTTCAGCTATGATTCAGAAACCGGAAAGATTTTACTAGTGGTCTATGTGGATGATATTGTCATAATTGGTAGTGACAAATTGGGGATCGATAAACTAAAGGTCTTTCTACAAAACCATTTTCAAACAAAAGACCTTGGGACATTGAAGTATTTCTTGGATATAGAAGTTGCTAGATCAAAACAAGGTGTAAACCTGTGTCAAAGAAAATATGTTCTTGATCTGCTAGATGAAACAGGACTGCTAGGTGCATGTTGTAAGGCTTACTTAATAGTTGCTGTTACAGTTATAGTTACTTGTTTTCTCTTCTTTCTTTTCTCTTATTATTTTGATTATAGGATATGCCGCCAGGGGCATACTTGTAATTTCAAATTCTTTTATGAAGTTAATATAAATAGAAAAATGGCAGCTGCCAGTAGATGCTTTTCTCTCTCAACCGTACCTCTCTCTTTCTCTCTCTCTCTCTCCCAATCCCCACGAATCACCACATGGTATCAGAGCAAGTTCTCTGGGTTGAAAAAGACCTACGATCCCTTCTGCTCAGTTCTTAAAAGTGTTTGGACGTGGCTGTTTCTACAGAAACCCTAGCAGGTGTCTGGCGGCTGTTTCTACAGAAACCCTAGCAGTGTTTGGCGGCAGTTTTTTGGGAAACCCTAGCAGTTTCTGGCGGCAGCTTTTGTGATCTCTTTTTCCTGGTCGTAATAGCAAGAAAACCCTAGTTGGAGAAGGGTGATGCTGGTGCAGACTCCTCTGTTCGATGCTGTGAAGTCAAGTTCAGATTAGCACCTTCGTACAAATGCTGAACAGGTGTGGTTTTTTGTTTCAATTTGTCCCAGCTTTCTTTGGCCAATGGTGCGTAGGGTTCATGCCTTGATTATATAGTTATTCGTTTGGATGTTGGATGGTTAGAGTGTGTGAACTACAGTCAGACTGATTGTAATGTCTGTATTGGTGGTGCTGAACCGATTACCAGACTGATTTATTGTTCTGTTTGGACGTTGTGTTGACTGAACCCCTTGTTTTTAGCAGTATTGCCTGTGTTCTCAGCAATATCTAGTGTTCTTTTGCTCACATTCTAGGAGTAAACCCTAAGTTGTTCACATTCTGATTGTGGCGGCTGTGCTGTTGGGTGATATTTGAACTGGTTTTCATTAGTATTCAATGGCAAGTCATGATTTAACTTCATTGGGGGCTACACCAACCCGCAGCACAGCAGGTATGGGAGGTGAAAACATGGTTTTTCCCATGCCAATTACCCCTTTAAACGGTCTGAACTACCTGGAGTGGGCTAAGAGTGTAAAACTCAATGTAACAGCAAGGGGTAAAGCTAGTTACATCAATGGAAGGGTGAAAGAACCCAAGGGTGAGATGGCTGAACACGATAGGTGGGACCAAGAAAACAATATGGTGATGTCTTGGCTCCTCGGAGCCATGGAACTTAATGTGAAAAAGAATTTTATGTGGGCGGAAACCGCCAGTGAGATCTGGGAACAGGCCATAACTACCTATTTTGAGCAAAGGCATTACGCCAAGGTTTACCAGTTGCAAGCTGAATCCTCAACATGTAAACAAGGAAACCGTAGCTTGTCCTCATACTATTCAGCCCTTACCTCCATATGGAAGGAGTTGGACCATTATCAGGCCATAGAGTGGAAGCACGATGATGATGCTAAGGCCTACAGGAAGCTGGTCTCTCAGCAATGGGTGTTTGCTTTTTTGTTGGGACTGAACCCTGCATATGAACCGTTGAGGGTGCAGATCCTAGGAAGCAAGGAGTTGCCTACGGTTCACGACGTATACTCCCTTGTCCAATCTGAAGAAAACAGGCGGAATGTGATGGTTACAGCTGAGGGGGAGCAACAAGTTGCCTTGGCTGCAATGAATAATAGCTCAACAGGAAAGAAAAGTGACCCTAAGAAGGCGGATGATAAAGGTAAGCTATTCTCAACATACACGTGACACTTTTTGGGACATCCACAGGAAACCCAAGTGGGTAGCAAAGAATCAAAAACAGGGTAAAGGTCATTTGAAGAAAATGAGCACAGCACATGTGGCAACCCAAGACACTCAAGTTGTCGATAGTACCCGGGACCACCCTAATAAGTCCGACCCCAAGGAGGATATAATGAATTCATTCAGAGAGCACCTGGAATCTTATGGTAGGGCCTTGCGGCAAATGGACAACTCAATCACTGGTACTCCCTCCACTTCATTTGCATCCACTTCAGGTAATATGGCTTCTGCATTCCATGTTACTCCCACAGATTCCCCTTGGATCATTGACTCAGGGGCCTCCAACCACATGACCGGTAAGCCTAACTTATTCCAGTTTTATAGCCTTTTGTCAGGAAGGGATAGAGTGAGACTTGTAGATGATTCTTTTTCTTCCATTGCAGGCCAAGGATCCATATCCCTTCCCCATGGCCTTAACCTGAATTGTGTATTGCATGTCCCTCAACTTCCCATAAACTTGCTTTCAATTAGTAGCATTACAAGCTCCTTAAATTGTAGTGTGACCTTTTTTGCTGACTCATGTGTTTTTCAGGATCTAACTTCTGGGAGGACGATTGGTAAAGGAAGCCTAGTGGATGGTCTCTACATTCTCAACAACAAAGCTGGTCTCTCAGTGTCATCCTTAGAGTCGCATAGTCAGTCAAATAAGTCAAATTTTCTTCTGGCATAGTCGTTTAGGTCATGTTTCTTTCGACATAATAAAATGTTTGTTTCCAGTTTTATTTAAGTCATGTTCAATGTCAGAGTTCATGTGTCAAACGTGTCAATTGAGCAAACAATGTAGAACAAATTTTCACTCAAGCAATAAAAGATCAAAGGTTCCTTTTCATGTTGTGTATTCTGATGTATGGGGGGCTACCAATGTACTCTCTGAGGGCGGATATAAGTACTTTATTACATTGATCGATGATTACTCTCGTTATACATGGGTAATTCCTATGCGTAGTAGAGACGAGGTTCCAAAGATAGTGAAAGACTTCCATAGGATGGTGTTTACGCAGTTCCATGTTGAAATACAGATCTTCCAATCTGATAATGCGAAGGAATACTTCCATGGGGAGCTCAATGAGTTCTTCGCCTCCCACGGATCTATTCATAGGAGCTCATGCGCCAGAACACCACAACAAAATGATGTTGCAGAAAGGAAAAACAGACACCTTCTTGAGGTAGCTCGCGGGATGATGTTACACATGAATGTCCCAAAAAAGTTTTGGGTGGATGCTATACTTGCAGCTGCGTATGTCATCAACCGCATGCCCTCCAGAGTACTGAACTATATGGCCCCTCATTCTTGAGGTAGCTCGCGGGATGATGTTACACATGAATGTCCCAAAAAAGTTTTGGGTGGATGCTATACTTGCAGCTACGTATGTCATCAACCGCATGCCCTCCAAAGCACTGAACTATATGGCCCCTCATCAGTTGTTGTACCCTCAGTCTCCTTTATTTTCCATCCCCATGAGAGTCTTTCGTTGTCGGGCCTTTGTCCATGATTTGTCTCCATCCCGAGGTAAGTTAGACCCTCGGTCCATTCCTTGTGTCTTTCTGGGGTACCCCTCCTCTCAAAAAGGGTATTGGTGCTTTGACCCAATTAGTCATAAATTCTTTGTGTCTATGGACGTGTCCTTCTTTGAGTCCGAGCCATTCTTCCCTCCTCCTCCTCAGGGGGAGAGTCGTAGTGTGGAAGAGGAGAAGCAGGTTCAGGTATCTCTTCCTTCTATTCCGGACCTTACTCCCTTCCGTGTCTTCCAACGTACACGTCGGAGAGATCAGTGGGGTGATAGAAATGTGGAGCAGCCAAACACTAAGCAACTAACACCATCAGGCTCCCAGGAGGTAAATCCATCCCCTAACCCTACTCCTACTGTGGATGACCTTGACATCCCTATTGCCCAACGAAAGGGAGTCAGGTCCTGCACTACCAAACACCCCATTACCCACTTTGTCTCCTATGACCACATTTCTCCCTCGTACCGAGCCTTCCTATCAGCAGTTGATTGCATCCCTGTTCCCAAAAATGTTGCGGAAGCCTTAAAATTCCCTAAATGGGTAGATGCCATGAAGGAGGAGATTAATGCCCTCCACAAAAATCAGACTTAGGAATTAGTGGATCCTCCAAAGGGGAAAGATCCCGTGGGGTGCAGATGGGTGTTCATAGTTAAGCACAATGCAGATGGAACAGTTGAAAGGTACAAAGCAAGACTAGAAGCCAAAGGGTACACACAAGTACATGGGGTTGACTATGATGAGACTATTAGACAGTTTTGTATGCCCTTAGCTTCAATCAAAATGATATGCTTTATGAGTTTATTGTAAATGAATAAAAGTGCATATTTGATTCATGTTCCCTTGGTATGTTTCTGTTAATACCCTTAAACTGGACACTTAATGAGACTCGTGTTAGTTTAGAATGTTCACAGCCAGTGGATCGGTCTGGGGAGACCTATCCTGATAAGGCTGACACTGTGGTGCCACCAAGTCGGTTGGGGTGGCTTGTCTCAACTACCGGGATGAAACTCTAGGCACATACAGTGTGGGATTAATTGAATCTTTGAACTGGACCAGATTTCCAGTATTGCCCTGGACCTTGGAGATTGATGGGCAAAACTGAAAAGTTACACCCGACCCCTAGACTCGATTATGATACTGCACTAGGTGCGGATTAGGCTGTCTTTGATGTACCAATCAGTGTGATCCTTAGCGGGGGTCAAAATCTGGGTATGTTGGGACAGTCTGAGAATTCATCTGAGTGGGTGATCATAGTGACAGGATCAGCCCCTTTGTCGGACAAAGGTAATGATCGGGGATGCACTCCCACTGATGGAAACCAAGACT